>NC_056728.1:1010169724-1010442224 GCF_019279795.1 Protopterus annectens
GTCCTTGTAGAACTAATGGTGAAGTAAGTATTTTACTTTTGTTGGTTGTCAACTATGTATTTGTTTGAAACAGAGCTCCAGTTCATAACTTTGGCTATTGTATTTATTTTATTTTATTTTTTTTGTTTTATTGTGGTAAGACATCTGAGATGTATGCAGTTAAAGTAATGGTAATGGTAATTGCTGTGCATGAGAAAGGGGTTATCAGTGGATGAAAATGACTGACCTTGCTGTTGTTTGCTTATTATTTTGGTTTGTAAGACCAATATTATTTTTATACAGCAAGCTGGGTATACTTTATTGTTCATTCCATTTGTGTGGAACAAAGAAGAACTGCATTATTATGACCATTATTATTTATAACAATCAGACTTGTGTTGTTGTGCACATTTAATAAAGTGGTTATAACGTATTGGTGGGATTGGGCAATCTGTAGACGTAAGCAACTCAACATTTTATCATTTGCTAAGTTTAAAAATTGAATATGACTTTATAGGACTGTTGTGCATTTGTGTGAGAGAAGGTGGCATACTTTACCTTGGATACTTTCTTTGTGTGATATATATATATATATATATATATATATATATATATATATATATATATATATATTATACACACACACACACGTGTGTGTGTGTGTGTGTGTGTGTGTGTGTGTGTGTGTGTGTGTGTGTGTGCGCATGCATGTGTGTGAAAATATTGCCAATTTTTAACTGTTGAAATGCACAATATAGATGGGCACACATATAAGTATTCTTGTTATCTGTAAAAAAGAATGATTGAATGATTACTAATTTTTAGTCGTGGACATGCACAGCATAGGGGTTACACATATAACTATTCTTGGTAGCTGTAAAAAGAATAATTGGCAAGTGAATGTCTTTCAACCATAAGACAAAAAATGCAACACAGAACATCTAACTCTCAGAGCCTCTGCCTTGCACCATCCTCACCTTTTGCTGCATAAGTACATTTTGATACAGGTTTACTGGGGGAGGTGGTCTCATCATCCTCTTCCTCTGTCATTGGCCCCAACTAATCTAAAACTAGCACTACTAAGAGATGTCAAGATAAGACTTATCTAGATTTTATGGGTATGGGGATCATATGGTTATTATCCCTTTTTTAACCATTCCTTAGAGGTTTGCTGAGAACAAATATTGTAACTTTTCTATAGGCATTGTGCTTTCTACAAGTAATAAGTTGGATTACATTACTGTGATCATTAGTTTCCTTTCAGTTAACATCAGATGCATATACAGGTAGCTAATTGTTGGAAAGAGGTGTAAGGAGACTTTCTTTGTAATTATGCCTGAAACCAGCAGGTTGAAATTCATCACTGCGGCTATTTGTTTTTTTACTTTTCACACAGTTTGATATCAGGTGTGTACACAGAAAGTAGCTATCCTTTTGCAGAAGTTGAGGAAGCATACTGCGTATAACTATGACAGCAGTAATATGAAATATTTATGAAAGTCAATTCTGTTACTCATAAAGTCACATAATCTGCATCCTGGAGGCATGCATGGAAAGGATCCATTATTTGTGGCCATGGTGGCCAATGTTTGCCCTTCTAACTAGCTCTTAATATTTTGCCCAACCATATGAATGTGTTCAATGTAATTGTACTATTTTTCATTGAGCTGATGAAGTCCCACTTACTTATTGGCAGATAGGTAAAAGAGCTTTAAAATCTTGAGTTTTTTTTATTTTAATCATTTGCATTATTTTTCACAACAGCTAAAAATTCATGTTTTTTCCCTCAGTCCAAATTTTACCTTTTCCTTTATATCAGCATAATTACCCAACTAGATTTTTAGCTGTAATAATAACCTTCCCCAGGATCAGGTTATGGGTCCTGAAGCTATGGCACCTTCCTTTCTTAAATAGATTCACCACTGCCCATAATTTAGCTCCACCTTCACACATTTAGATAGTTTCATTTCAAAACAAGATTCACACAGGTTTATATCGGAACATCGAAAGCTGATAAGTCCGAAGCTCACAACCTCGAACTTCAAACCCTGAAAGCTGACAACATCGAACCGCAGAATGGAGATTGCCATAGAGTGCAGGAAGAGAAGATTTCCCTTTACTGCACTATAGTGTGATCTCAGAGTTGGTATATTTAAGTAGCGGGGGGTGTGGGGGGTGCAGGGGGGCTTGCCCCCCTACATAGAGTGCCTTTTTTTTGGTAGTTAGTATTTTTTTGTACGTTTGATGTTGTCAGCTTTCGAGGTTTGCAGTTCAAAGTTGTGAGCTTCGGACTTGTAAGATTTTGATCATCTGATATAGACCCAATTCACACTTATGTATTTATCTTCTTACCACAGGCTGAACTTGTGTTCATTTTACAACCAGCAACATCTGCACAGTTTCAGAATATATGAATATTGGCATGGGACCTCTGTTAATATTACCCAATTCTTCTTAGTACTTAATAGCGATCTATAAATTGCTCTGTACTTGCTTTGGTTATAGGCAGATAAATGTAATATTTATAGTTAATGATCAATTAGCTTCAGTATACTAACATGGATTAGACAAGTCCCTAGAGTCATAATGCTTCCTCTTCCCTTGAAAACTCTGCAGAGGTCTGATGCAGCAGGCACTGATACCCATAGTGGGAAAAACACTCAGCTGCCCAACAAGGATTTCATCTGCAACAACTTCAACATGAATATTATGATACTGGAGTAATTTATCTTCTACTCACATGTTGCTCCATACCTCTAACAACTTATCTGCTTTTCATCTTTTGGCTTTACTGAATTAGGAATCAGTTATACTTAACCCTGCTTAGTTTAGTGTCATATAATAATGTAAGGTATCTTAACCCAAGCACATGCCAAGCCCTTGCATGGATCTTGGCACACACTTGCAATTGATATATCACTAGATAGTCATATTCATTCTTTCATGGAAAGGGCAGCACATTACCTGACATAAAAGATACAAGGTAGGTGCACCCATTCATTTGGACAACTAGACATGTCCCAGCATAGTCCTGACTAGCTGCAATTATGATTACAACAGTATAATACTTAATGGGTTAGAAATGGACTGCTTTCATTTGTATTTGTTAGTACTTTTGCCTATTTATTTTAAATATAGCAAATGACATGTACTTATTACATCACAGATAAGATGATGAACTAATGGATGTGAATAGCCAATGACAATTGTTATGTAAAGTGTCTGTATCAATTAGGCACTAGCTACATAGGAAAGGAATGCAGCAAATGAGCTATAACCTATTAACTATCTATAGGAGTAGATATGCAAAACAAAGAAGAAAAATGACACCTACCCTACTTTAGCTTGGCCAAACAGCCTATGGCTTACATTTATAACCCCACTTTGAGTGAATTCATAATAAATAATGTATTCAAGCATAGAAATAATGCATGTTAGATCTGATGAAGCTCTGTTAAGGGTGAAAATGCTCATCTATTTAATACCTTTTATTTTTGAATAAATAAGCATCAATTTCTAAACAGTTTAAAGTGCTTGATTACTTTGAAGTTTCACTGAGATTGGCTTCATTTGTACCTCTTTCTTCCTGGTTTTGAGGACTCTTAGGTATCATCTTAGATACTCAAGAAGTACCAGTTTTCTCTATGGTTTATTGCTTTTTTCCTTAAGGGTGGAGACATCTTATACTCTAAGTCTGAAGAAATATTGCACCTCAATACAAGGATCTCTACATATCCAACTGCTTGCACACTGCTGCTAACTTCTTGATCTTCTTAGTGGCTCCTTGGTTTTATGAAACAGTATATGTGAAAATGCCTTTTATTTTGCAACCAGTGTGACAACTGCTAGTTCTGTTTTGGTGAAAGTTAGTCTTAATAATTTTGCCTGATTCCCCCGTTGATGACATTAGTGTTCAACTTCTCACCATCTGCATATCTCTGCACCTCGTAGGCTATGAGTTCCTGTTTCCTACTTTCTGACCTCAAATCCTATATCTACTAGATGCCTATAAACCTTATCCTCCTGAAGACCTGTTCCCTGAGTCTTCATTCTGGTTCTCTTCTGACAGAGTAAACAACTCTCCCTTCCTTGCCCATTAAATTCTTCATCAATTTTAGACTCTTTGCTATTTTGTCTACTCTCTCTCTCTTTCTGTCTTGGTCTTTCCATGGCCATCAAAAATGTGTCCATGTCTAATTACTCCAATATCTCCTATGTAATAACCTTCCTCCATTTCATCATGTATTTCTCCCTTTCATGGTAAAGATGCTGCATTACTATCTTTCATAAACATGTGCATAGAAACAGTGGTAATCTGGTATCTACAGTTTTCCTTGACCTATCAAAAGATATGATATTGTCTCATCTCATAAACTCCTACACAGACTGTCTCAACTCAAAGTCTCCTCCAATTCCTTTTTCGTCTCACTACACAAAGTGTTAAATGAGTATAGACTGCATCCACCTTTCTCTCAGTTACAGTTGGAGTACCCCAAGGATTCATCCATTGTCCACTTTTCCTCAATATGTTCATCAGTGATCTACATTCAGTAAACTCTGCCATCATCCAAAATGCTGATGATTTGACAATCTGCAAAGAAAATACAGTAAAGGAAGTTCAATCATCTACCTAACATTTCTTAACATTTATTGAAACTAGGCTCAAAACTTCAAACATAGACCTTAATGGCATACAATAAGTAAAAGTAAGTAAACAAATAAATAAATAAATAGAACTTAATTTTCTCACCTCTAAAGCTAAGACCAAGTGAAATTTCTCTTTTTTAGCCTGAACTGATATATCCATACCAAATGTTTGGTGTCACTATTGATGACAATTTGATGTCCTTTTTAAACAAGTTATAAAAGAAACACACTGAAAACTTGCTCCATATCTCAATATTATCAACATATGCTTGATAAAAAAACAGCTCTTGCTGTAATGTTATAACTAAGCAGCAGCATGTATACAGTGAGCAACTAGGCAGTCAAAACTGACCCCCGATGTACCCTCCAGTCCGTTGTATATGAAGCTGAAGAATTCGGACCAGACACTGCTTTCTGACTCCATCCAGAGAGATTCTTTACAAGCCAGTCAAGAAGGTACATGATAATCCACAGTATACCTTCAAGTGCTCAATAAGGGCCTCATGTTTTACCATGTGAAAATATACAATGGCTTCAAGTAGAAAAGATGAAATATTGACATTTCTCTCTCATCTTTAGGTATTCATTAACCATTTACATGAAACTTGCCTCTATATGTTGCTTAGATCTAAATCCAGTCTGTGAGTCACCTAAAAGGCCTTGTGATGGCAGATGTGAATGGGTCTACTTCAGTAGACTGACTTACCTGAAAATCAAATCCCATACACCCAAGACGAAGAGACCAAAAAGATCAGGACAACAAACAGCAAAACATCAGATGTTTAACATGGGAAAAGAGTCAGTTGACCAACATGGTGACCTTTGCCCTTTTCCACACTATAGTGTGATCTCAGAATTGGTATATTTAAGCAAGACGGGTCTGGGGGGTGAAGGCCCCCACTTGGGTGAGTTGAGTTTAGTGTGGTTTGTTTACATGGTGGTGTTGGACAACTTACTGTTTTCCCAGTGTTAGTTTTCGATGTTTTGTATGTTTGGTTTCCTGGTCTGTTCAGTTCTTTCATCTTGGGTATCTGGGCTTCGGTTTTCTGGTAAGTCGATCTACTGAAGTAGATCCATGTGACTACACCTGTGAAAATGCCACTATCTCAATCACCTTACCAATAAATGGAAAATTCAAGATTGGGTTTCAGTTCCATGGAATGCTCAAGTCCAAAGATGATGTATTAAGGATGAAGATAACAAATATCTCTATTAATATACATGAACAATGCAGAGTATAACTGGAGCTATCAAATCTAAGCAAGGTCTTAACAGCATTATGCAACCACTCTTCAACATGCACCTGGAGGGATTCAGTGATGAAATTAAGTCTGCAAGCTTGTGATCGGCATAATCCGATTCTGCCAAGAATTAGTCTGAGGCAACCAGCCATGACACCCGACTGTGCTTACTTGATTTATCCTGGGAGCAACCAATACTTGACCTAGACAAAGTTATGTAACAAAAAAAGTGTAATTTCCTCATGTGTCTGAGGAAAAACTGAGTGGATGACCAAGTAGGCTACACAACATAGCAGTCAGCAGAAAGTGTGCCACTGGGTGATCAGTTGCAGCAATAGTCTGTCTTTGGTACAAAATCATCCTTTTTGTGAGAGACCTCAGCCTGGTATAAAGCATTTGTTTGTCCAAATGAAGCTTATCCTTAAGGAGGCATGCTCAGTTTCCTCCTTCTATTGTATTGCTTGTTTAAGGCAGGGTTCCACCAGACTGGTTTCCTTTTCTTGGAGGAGTGAGTCTTGGTTTTGCTTGGGATAGCATGATCCATGCATTCTTGCAGGTGCACATAGAGTGCCTTTGTAAGGGATTCAGCAGCTTGGACAGTGTTGTCCTTTAGCATGGGGGCTGTGAACCTTTCCACCTCAGTCTTAAGTAATGTGAAGTTTGCTTTTGAAAGATTTTTCATGGTGGTTTCCTTGATTGGGGGTGGGGGTGGAATGTGGATATCCAGAGTGATTAGTCTATGATCTGATCTAACCAGCGAAGGCTTGACCTCCGTTGTCAAACACCAGTTGCCCATGTTGGTGATGACCAGGTCCAATATGTTGTCACCTCTGGTGGGGGTGTTGACCAGTTGATCCAGGGCATTCGAGTTTATAAATTCTAGGAAGCGTTGGGCAAAGGAGTTAGTACTTGAATAGTTCTCCCAGTTAATGTTTGTGTAATTTAAATCACCCAATATTATGGCATGTGGTAGGACCTTCATATTTTCCAGTGTCTCCAGAAACACAGAATGGGGGTCCTGGGTCATGGTGGGTGATCTGTAGCAAGCTACAATTTGAATAGCAGTTTTGCTGATTGTTAATTGCACATGGATGATCTCTGAGTCATTGTGCTGCACCACTAACCTGGAGGTGTGGGTATCCTTGATGAATATGGATACACCCCCTCCTTTTGTGTTTCGGTCTGGGTTCTGTGGCTGAAATGTATGGCATGAGTTGTAGCCTGGTAGTGCTGGGGTGCTCTCTGGAGCTTTAAACCAGGTTTCTGTTACTGCACAGATATCGATGTTCTCCATACTGAAGAGTGCCTCCAGTGCATGCATTTTGAGGGTTAGACTTCTGGTGTTGAATAGCATTACCCTTAGTTTTTGGTTACTTGTGCTATTTACGGTGGTGGGTTTGTCTTTTGAGCCTTGCGTAAAAAAGGCACTATGGGGGCGGCAAAAGCCTTGGCCAGTATTCGAAAGCCTAAGGGTGACAGGTGCAAGCCATCTCTTGCGAAGCAATGTGGCTTGTCGAGCATGTCATCCCAGGTGGACAGATACTGGATCCCCTTTGAATGACACCAGAAACTTAGCCAGTTGTTGAAATTGATCATTTTTTCTTTATACTGTGGCATCATTCTTGGTGAGGGCAGGATGCTATTCAGGGATCAGGGTCATACCAGATTGGGCTATGTGATCAGAGAGCTCTTCCATGTCTCTTTTTATGTAGTCCAAGGAGGTACATCTCAGATCATTCACACCAACATGGACAATGACAGAGTCATATTTGTACTTGTTCTGGAGTGACCTGAGTGCTTGTGTTATGTGGCGGATCCTGGCACCTGACAGGCAGCTAACTGTAACCTTCTCCTTGTCCAGCCTAGTAAGTGAGACATCAGTGTGCCTGACTATAGAGTCACCTATTACTAGTGTCTTGGGTATGTTATTTTGCCTTAAGGGCTGTGATTGCATGGCACACTGATTATGTGAAGTATGTGCTTGATGGTTTGTGATGGGGTGTGGAGGTTGCCTCTGTGTCTGCTTTGGAGGTCTCTGCTACTTTTGCAGATTTTTATTTAGAGCCTCCGAGTATGTTTTCATGTATTTATGTGTGTTAACTGCCAGTGTTGGTTTAGTAGGTCTATGTGAGACTGGTGGTGTGTTGCAAGTATTTTCCTTCTCCTCTTGACAGTCAGTTCCAGTCTTGGGCTGTGAGAGCTTTGTCTCCAGTTTGGCTGTATAATTACATCTCTCGCATATATTAGTGTTTGGTGGTAGGAGGTGAGGGCTGTCTGTGTACATGAGGCAGTTGTAAAATTGCCTCAAAATGCCCAGATTCACCAGTTGGACTGGAGAGTACACCTGAAACTGCCCTTTGGACATGCCTGCATAGGTAAAGTGAGCTGTTTTACTGATTGGCTGGTAGGGACAAATAGAGAGCCTTGTCCTTCTGGACAGCATAGGGGGAATCTAGTGCTACAGTTAATTAGTGCTTGCTATGAGTTTTTATCAAGTGCTGGGCTGTGAAATGATTGGTTTGAGTGCTTAATTTTAAAGTTTGTCTAGTTCCAAGGGAAAAATTGAAGTGTATACTTCATGGAATTGGGAATAGTTTCACCGTAGCTAACTGGCGCTGCCTGGCACGCAAAACCACGCAAATGTGTTTTTTATAGCAGGGAAATGAAAGAGATAGAAATTAGCCCAAAATGGCCAATAAAATACTAACATCTGGGCTGAAACCACTCCTCCAGCGACAGATAGGCTGCTCAAAGCTCCCGTCTCTCACAGGTGAACAGAGAAACTTCCTTCTATCCAAGTAAGGTATGGGCAACACAGAAACTTGTAACACAGGCCTGAATTCAGCAATAACCTGTAAACTGGACTATACTAGTTCATAAAGGTGGGAAACAAGTGTATATGTATATATATATATATATATATATATATTTTTTTTTTTTTCCAGAAAATAAAGCAGATACAATAAAAAAAACACTTTAAATGCACAGAAAAGGCTAGCACACTTTAGTGTGCAGCCTACAACAGTTAAAGAGATTATTTAAACACAAAAATGACTTAGTTCAAGTGCAGGCAGCAAATAAGTACAATATGTAGCAGAAACAAGCTTTTTAAATCACAGAAACACTAAAAAAATTGGCATTTTAGGCAGAATTAGTTAAAGACAGCAAGAAAATGCAGAAAAATGGTACTTAATCACTCCAAATTCTCTCTTTTGTCTCTCTTCTGCTGTAGAACTCTGCAGGACACCTGGTAGGCACTCACTGAGCTGAATACAAGCACAAAAAATGTGCAAATGTGGTTTTTATAGCAGGGAAATGAAATAGATAGAAATTAGCCCAAAATGGCCAATAACTACTAACTTCTGGGCTACAGCAAACAAGGCATACAAATTTCAGAAAGAAACAGTTCAAATAAGCAGACACAATAAGCCTTTAACCAGAAATTTCCAGCTCAGAAGGGCAGGATCTAGCCTCTCCTCTCACAAGAGTGCAGACCACAAAATTTCTTAATGTAAAATAACTGGCCTGAAACACAAGTGCTTAAACCAGAACTAATGTGCTTTTAGAATAACAGACACTGAGCCTTCAGTCAGCTTTTCCCAACTTAGAAGGATGTAAGCTACCTGTCCTGCCACAACAATGCAGTCCACAAACCTTCTTTATGTAAAACAACTGGTCTGAAGCCCAAGTGCTTAAACCAAAAGGCTTAGAATAACAGTTACAATTGAATCAGGCTACTACCAAGCAGTAATAACTGCAGCAGAATAATACAATTGAGTACTTTTAAGAAGCACAAGCAAAATAAGGTAATAAAGTGGGAAGAAACAGAATTACAGTAAAAACAGATGAATAAAGTACATTTTTTTTTATAAAAATAGAAAATGAGCAAACTGATTTAAACAAATGATGCCGCGGTGGAACAGTGGTAGCGTTGTTACCTTACAGCAAGAGGTTCCCCCATTTGATTCTCGGCTTGGCTTGGGAGTGCCTTCTGTGCGGAGTCTACATGTCCTCCCTGTGGTTGGGTAGCATTCAAAAGACATGAGTGTGTAAATGGGAGTGCCTTCGTTGAAGGTTGGGCGTCGAGCTGGCACCTCGGCGTTTCATAAAAAAAGAATCTACTGCCAATCATTAGCGGACCGGTGTTCCACTGTGGCGACCCCTTACCGGGAAAAAGCCGAAAGACAAACAAACCCAATTAACCAGTAAAAAAACTCAAAACTGAGCCCTGTTCCAGCAGTCTTCAATCAGACAAGTTCTAACCACACACTCTTGCCACTAGGGTGCAGGGGAACCTTCTCCAAAAAGATGGCCTGGATTAGTGCTCAAGTTATCCAAACAAAGCTAGATTCAGCAGGCCTGAATCTGGTCTATGCTACAGCAGACAAGGTGCACCAATATCAGAAAAACAGTTCAGATAAGCAGGCACAGTAAGCCTTTGGCCAGAAATTCCTAGCTCAGAAGGGCAGAAACTAGCCTCTCCTCCCACAAGAGTGCAGACCACAAACCTTCTTCATGTAAAATAACTGGCCTGCAGCCCAAGTGCTTAACCAGAACTAATACACTTTTAGAATAACAGACACTGAGCCTTCAATCAGCAATTCCCAGCTTAGAAACTAACAAAGCTAACAAAGTTCGCAGATGACTGCAAACTGGGAGCCATTATTGAATCCCTAAATGATATGGATAATCTACAAAAGGGCCTTACAGAAACAGATGCTTGGTGCCAGAGCCATGGGCTCAAGCTTAATGCCAAGAAATGTATAGTTATCCCCTTTGGGGAATAACCATGTACCCATGTATTACCACATAGGTGGCAGTACACTAAACGCTGAAAGTGTAATGAGACACTTAGGGACACAGGTGGACAGTGGTCTCACCTTCGATAGCCACATTGCCACAACAGTCAGGAAATCCTTCTATGTGGCACACCTCATCACTAAGGGCTTTTCATCCAGAAAAAAGTAGGTCATTGTCCCACTGTACTCATCCCTCATTAGACCCATTATAGAGTGCAACGGCCTGTTTGGTATGTACCTCACAAGACATCCATAACAGCTGGAAAGGCCGCAGAAATACCTCACTAAAAGACTCACAGGCCTAAAGCAGATGCCCTATGCTGACCATCTAAAAAAACTCCAGCTATACTCTGTGCCATATTGTCTACTCAGAAGTGATCTCTGCTTAACATATAGGGCCATGTCAAACCCTGAGATGTTGGACATGCTCCACTTAAAGAAATCCCAATCCCTCAGAGCCACATGCTCCAGGGATATAAACCTTGTCATCACAATGAACAAAACATGCTGGCAGGATAGGTTCCTGACCCAGAGACTCCCCATTCTCTGGAATAGACTGCCCATACATATCAAGCAGAGCACCTCATTGGCCCTCTTCAAAAGGAACCTTGACGATTGGATGGGAGATAGGAAATTCACCTAAGGGATCACGTCAGTCACCCTGCTAGACAGGGGTCCAGGGAAGTAAATATTGTGGGAAGAAATATCCAGGGAATTGTTATGGCTAGGCTTGTATAGGCCCTAGGGCGATAGCCTAGTACCAACCTATGAACCTATGAACCTAAGAAGGATGTAAGCTACCTGTCCTGCCACAACAGTGCAGACCACAAACCTTCTCAGTGTAAAACAACAGGTCTGAAGCCCAAGTGCTTTAACCAAAAGACTTAGAATAACAGTTACAATTTAATCAGGATACTACCAAGCAGTAATAAATGCAACAGAATAAACACAACTGAGTACTTTTAAGAAGAGACAAAAGCAAAATAAGATAATAAAGTAGGAAGAAACACAAATACAGTAAAAGCAGGTAAAGTGCAAATTTTTTATGTAACAATGGAAAACAAGCAAACTGATTTAAACAAATTACCCAATTAACCAGTAAAAAACCTCAGAACTGCGCCGTTTCAGCAGTCTTCAATCAGACAAGTTCAGGGCCTAAGTGGGTATGCCTACTCAGATGTTCTCTCTGTATTAGGCAGGATAAGCTAATGAGACTAGACTAGGATAGAGCTGGGACAGGGCTGAACAGATGGGAATGGTAGGAGTGTCTGAAATCAAAATATGATCTCACTGTACTTGGTTGAGTGAGCAAATGAGATGGGCCCAGGAGGAGTGTTCAAACACAAATTTACAGGAGGGGCGGTCAATTCCAAAGTCACCAAGATTAATACCAAAACAAAAAGAGGGAGTGTGGGTGGGGAATTAACTGCAGACACAGAGAGAACTACAATTTTTAGTGAACAGATAAGCAGATAAATGCAGTGCTATTTTTAACACAATATTCAATGAAACAATAAAAAAGAAAAAAAAATGTAGTACTATCTTATAACACTGCAAGTTTGTACAAAGGAGTAAAATCCCAAGAAGGAAAGACATCCCTGATCAGTATCAGCAAGAAACTACGATCCCTCATAAAATCATCCAAGGCTAGCTTCGAAAGAAATATTGCAAAGGACTCCAAAGATAACCACAACCTAAGGAGAAACTCTCAGATCTGCTCTGAGTTAGTGCAGAATGGCACAAAATACACTGAACTGACTGATATTGTCAACATTCTGACAGACGGGTTTAGTGCAAACTTTACCCCCCTCTCACCCCATAATGGGCCCATAACCATACCAGAACAATGTAGAGCCCCGGCAATCACTGACACACAGGTTAAAACAGCCCTATCCAAAGCCAGAAACACAGCTTCAATGGGACCGGACGGAGTCCCAGGCTGTGTCTTACATAAACTCCAAAATTACCTAACCCCTCACCTAAACACACTGTTCAAACTCAGCCTCACTACAGGCTATGTACCCATAGAGTGGTGCACAGCAACAGTTATCCCGCTCCACAAAGGTGGAACCACAACGGACCCCGTGAACTATCGCCCTATAAGCCTGACTAGCCTGATCTGCAAGGCTATGGAGCACATCATCAACTCATTAACAGAGACATTGGGAACCTTCAAACACTGGACCCTACCCAGTTTGGCTTTGTTAAGGGCAGATCATGCCACCTAAACCTGGTGGACTTCTTTGAGATAGTTACCAATGCTTTAGACGAGGGAAAGGAGGTCCACACAGACTACCTAGACCTCGCAAAGGCTTTCGACACCATTCCCCATTCTGGTATTATAGACAAGCTCACCAGCCTGAACATAAACCCCTATGTCACAAGATGGTTTGACAGTTGGCTCACGGATAGAACCCACACGGTGAGAGTTGCAGGCTTTAGGTCCGACTCTAAACTGGTTACAAGTGGCATCCCCCAGGGCTCAGTCCTAGGACCCCTCCTGTTCAGTATATACTTCTCAGAGGTACAGGCAAGCACAGGAAGACTATGGCTGACCAAGTTCACAGACAACTCAAACTGGAGGCCATAATTGACTCTCTGGCTGATACAGACATCCTCCAGAAGGGTTTCACTGAAATGGATACCTGGTGTCAAAATCATGGTCTCAAGCTAAATGCCAAAAAGTGCATAGTCATCCCCTTTGGAAAAAACAAAGTACCTGTGAACTTCCACATATGTGGTAGTCCCCTAAATACAGAAAATGAAATAAGGGATCTGGGGACACAAGTAGATAGTAATCTCACCTTTGATAATCATATTGCCAAGGTGGTTAGAAAATCCTTCTATGTGGCCCACCTAATCACAAAAGGGTTCACATCTAGAACAAAAGAGGTTATTGTGCCCCTCTACTCATCACTCATCAGACTCATCATAGAGTACAATGCCCCATTTGGGATGTACCTCACAAGATACCTGCAACAGCTGGAAAGACCACAGAAGTACCTCACCAAGAGGATTACTGGTCTCAAACAGATGCTCTATGGAGCTCAACTGAAGAAACTCCAGCTGTACTCGGTTGCATACCGCCTACTCAGAGGTGATCTCTGCCTGACATGTCCAACCCAGAATTGATGGACATGCTCCACCTAAAGAAAACAAATCCCCGAGAGCCACACGCTCTAGGGATCTAAACCTCACCATAACAATAAATAGGACTTGCTGGAGGGATAGATTGCTGTCCCAGAGACTCCCCATGCTGCGTAACAGGATTCCAATCTACATTAGGCAGAGCCCCTCACTAACACTCTTCAAGAGAAACCTTGATGAGTGGATGGGAAACAGAAAATTTACCCTAGGGATCATTGCAATGGCTCTGCTGGACAGAGGCACAGGGAACTAATGTCTCTGCTGGACAGAGGCACAGGGAACTAATCTAAGGGGGCTGCAAAAGCCAACACATTTTGGCTAGGCTTACATATGCCCTCGGGTAGATAGCCTAGTACTTACCTATGAACCTATGAACAACATGATCAGACAATGGTTTATGTCAAACAATGGCTAAGAGGTATATTAACTTGAGACACTATGTTTAGAGCACCAAAGATGATGTTTTTATAATCCTTCACTACCACATCTGGATCAACTGCATTGACCCCTTCAGGGAACCTGCAAAGGATCAGGCACAACATTTTTTTAGTTCACTGAAGTAAAATCTCACTACACTTGACCTCACAGTATTAGAAGAATGTGACTGATGAAGGCTGAGCCTGAAATAGACAAGATAATGGTCGACCCAAGAGGTTCTACCACCAAATCTAAGTATGAAGACCATCTAGAAGACCAAGTCCAATGAGTACCTAGATTATTGGTGGATGTTTCCTTATATTTCTTTTTTACTGAATAAAACTGCATGACAAGCTGGGAAGCGGGTAATAAATATTTTGTCTATTTCTAATTAATGTACACATCAATAAAAATAATTGGGTCATGGAAGAGTTATCTGGCAATACTGACATATATTATTAAGAAGTATATAAAGAGTAACAGAGTGAACCTGCACATCATGGGTGATTAGAAAAGCTAACTAGCTATTCTCAAAATGAAGAATATAATTGTAGTAAACTCAGATAATACGTGAAGCAGAGGTCCAAACCCACAGATGGTAGCAAATAATTTTAATTAATGTTAATTAAAATTATTTGCTACAATCTGTGGGTCTGGACCTCTGCTTTACGTATTAACTTGTTATTCTACCAAACAAATAAATAATTAAAACACAAACGGTCAACTGTAGTGAAAAACAGATAAAGTAACTCAGGAAAATAAAAATGATGACTAAGCTAATTGTTAAAATTTTGCACCATTACTAATATGCAAAAGTGGAGAGAAGACATATTTCCATTATGTTTTTTTATTAATTTTCCAAACCTGATACTGTGTTGAATGTAATTCAGTCAAGAGCAGAAAACTGTAGAGATGTGAATGCAATGTAATCACTTTGCTTTCTAAATTAAAATTAATAAGACAATTATTTTATTATAAATATTAAATCAATCAAAGCCCTAAAATACCTGCTGGAATATATCACTGAAATGCTAAATTAAAGCTTAAAATGTAGTTATAAGGAATACAGTCTATTTACCAAAATCTGTACCAGCATACCAAACCTCCCTGCATCTCATTCATCATGCACTGTGCACCCATTTGTCTGCTGTTTAATTATTCTCTCTCCAAGGCTCCATGACCTCAATGATAATTTTAGTACTCTGTCTCGATGTGGGTATGGCATTAACCACTGAGGTTGTGTGACCTCTGAGTGAGAGAAATTAAGTAGCATCAGTATGTGGGAGCACATTCCCTAACATAAGGTTGCAGAAGTGTTTACCCCTCATAAGCATACAGTTAGAGGTTTGCAGCAGTAACAATGTTAGCACTGCAGGAACATTTGGTACAGGTTGAATGTGTGCTAAATATGTGAATCATGTGCACTGCCCTGGTGGCAGATGGACACATTATATATAATAGCCAGGGCATCACAAACCACCTAACAATTCAGGGATGGAAGCCCTTCATGCCAGTGTCTTGCATGCCACCTGGCCCAGATAAAGGCTTTATAGCAACTTGTGTACAATCTATTGCTTCTAGGACCTCAAGGAAATAAGGAATGTCATAAAAGGATCCCTATTAGAACCACGAAAAACTGAAATATTGAACGGCTAAAAATCTGAAAATTCAGTTACTCAAAATCAGTTTTGTGAAGAGCTGCACCCCCCCCCCCCACAACCCCTGCAAATTATTTATACCAACTTTGAGATCGCACTACAGTGAGGAAAGGGCAAATTTTCCCATCTTCACTGTACTGCGATCTCAAAAAACTGATCTCGAGTAGCTGAATATTCGGCTTTTTAGCCGTTCGATTTTTTAAAACTTTCGTGGTTCTAATAGGGACCCTCATAAAATGCCTACATGGTTTTGGTCCTGTCCTCTGCAGTCTTGAGGAAGCAGATAATCTCCTAGACATGCTGTATCATAATGTGGAGGAACTGGTTTAAGATTTTTAAGGTAGAAGCCAGCAATATCCTTAAGGTATCCCCATAGGTCACTGAAAGTTCTCTGTAGCTAAGATGGTTAAGATTGCATATACAGTATGTATCATAACATCCACAAAAATGGACATGTCATGTAGATCCTTGTTTTTTTTTCTGGGTGATTCCATTCAGCTAGATCCTTTTCATTCTACTTGTCAGCAAGGAAATGGTTCACAGTCTTCTGTTCTGTGGCCTAGTGGCAGGTGCTATTATACACCCTCCAACAACACAGTCCAAGTATCTCTAAGCCCAGGAGAACTGTGGTCCTTCCCATGTCTTGTTCTGTATCGTTTAGCCTCTCTGAGTACTAGTGGCAGCTGTTAAGAATATAACTAATTGGTGCTTTGTAGACTTGTGGAATTAAATGATTCAAGTGATTTTGTGACAACCACATTATAAGAACAAGCGACTTGCATGAATTCTGCACTTTTTGTCATACAGTCTATCAGATTTTGAGCATCATACATGGTATAGTTGCATGTTTTTGCATTATGCTGTACAGCTCCACCAATACTATGATATCCCAGGGTGTATAAACCTTACTAACATATTACATGCAGTCTACAATGCACTGATTAGGGTGTAGAATGAGAAGATCTAAAGATCTGTGCCACATAGTTTGATTATTTCTGAAAAATCTTCCTGTTGTTTGGGGTTCTGTATTTCCATGACAGTATGCACTCAGTTTATTTTTAATTTATTTGTCAGAATGCAGGATATTTTCTTTGCAAAACAAAGTCAGATACCATAAATATACTTTTAAAATGGCCCTTTTGCCAAGGTACTAAAATCTGTGGATAGTTTCCTTTTGAAACAGTTCTTGAAACTTGAAGATCCTGTGATAATGAAGTGGATAAACATAACACCAATGAGTTTTACGATACCTAATATTTGGACATTAACTATACTGTACTCGTGAATATAACGTCACAAAAATAATGTCCTGATATCTAGGCAGTTTAGAATACTAGAAGATTATTGTTAGCATAAAAACAATACAAGTGCTTATACAGGGAATCTTTACACAATGGTATTAAACAAACAAACATATATACATACATACACGTATACATACATACTGAGACTAAGAGTTTACATGGCTGATTTAGACTAGAGTAGCACAGTGATACTGCAGCTAGCATTGTTGCCTCCGAGTGTGTCTTTTCTGGTTATAAGCTAGGCTGAGATCTGTGACACTACGTGTCTTCCCTGTCCTTCCACATCACAGGGACATGCTAAGGGTGAAAACGGATGACAGTTCTCCAAAGCAAACTTAGAGTCCAAATTGGTCACATCTACTAGAGACAATCTCCGCAACATCAAAGGAAGCACCCAGATCTGTTCAGAACTGGTGGTCAAGGACACCACATATGCAAATGCAGTAGACATAGCAAACTTGCTGGCTGATAGATTCAGTGAAAACTTTACCCCTTTGTCTCCCCCATAAGTAAATCTGGACATCCCCAGTACTTGCCCCCTTCCCCTTATATTTAGGGGAACAGGTCATCACTGCTCTCTCAAAGGCAAAAAATATAACCTCCATGGGACCAGATAACATCCCAGGCTGCATCCTACGTTAACTGAGGCAGGAACTTACAGCACCATTAGGCACCCTACTCAACCAAAGCCTGAGTACTGGCTTCATCCCAGCTGAGTGGAGAATAGTCACTGTCATCCCTTTACATAAAGATGGACTGTCCACCGATCCGTGAAATTATAGACCCATCAGCCTAACTAGCCTGATCTGCAAGGCCATGGAACGGATTATCATGGACCTCATTAACAAGGACATTGGCAACCTCCAAACACTTGATCCCACACAGCTTGGTTTCATCAAGGGGAGGTCATATCTGCTAAATTTGATCGACTTTGTTGAGACAGTCCCCAAAGCCATGGATGAGGGGAAGACAGTGCACACTGTCTTCCTTGACATGGCCAAAGCCTTTGACACTATTCCCCACTCGGGCATAATAGATAAACTCACTCAACTATGCATCAATCCATATTTTACCAGATGGGTAGCAAACTGGCTCACTGCTAGAACCCATGTAGTCAAAATAGGAGAAGCCACCTCAAGCAGTAGACCCATAACAAGTAGCGTACCCCAGGGTTCGGTCTTGGAGCCTCTGTTATTTGGGATATACTTTTGTGAGGTGCAGGCCAAAACTAGTGGGCTATGGCTGACCAAGTTTGCAGATGACTGCAAGCTGGGTGCTGTCATCAATTCCCCTAGTGATGTGGACATCCTCCAAGAGGGTCTCACTCAGACAAATGACTGGTGCCAGAAACATGGCCTCAAGCTGAATACCAAAAAATGCAACATCATCCCCTTTGGGGAGAGTGACATCCCCACAAATTTTCACATTAATAACAATGTCCTAAGCACTCAATCAGTCATGAGGAATTTGGGCACCCAGGTTGGTAGTAACTTGACTTTTGACCATCATGCTGCTTCCGTAGCACAGAAAGCCTTCTACATGATCCACCTCATAAGTAAGGGTTTCGCATCCAGGGACAAGGAGGTCATAACATCCCAGTATTCTTCCCCTATAAGGCCCATTATTGAGTACAACGCACCTTTCAGCATGTACCTCGCAAAGCACATCTAGCAGCTGGAGAGACCACAGACATTCCTCACCAGAAGAATCCAGGGCCTCAAACATCTAGCATACACAGATAGGCTAAAAGCTCTATCCCTCTTCTCAGTTTCATACAGACTCCTGAGAGGTGACCTCTGTCTGGCATATAAGGTGGTCATGGATCCCGCCTTGATGGGATTGCTGCATATCCACAAGTCAAGGTCCACTCAAGTAACCCTCACACGTGGCCTCAACCTGGTCTGTGACATCAACAAGACTTGTTGGCAGCACAGATTTGTGTCCCAGAGGCTCCCTCATGTATGGAATAGACTCCCTCTCCACATCAAGCAGAGTACCTCTTTACCCCTTTTTTAAGTGCAACCTGGATAACTGGATGGGAAACAGAAAATATGCCACTGGGATTCCACCCATGTCCCTGCTGGACATGGGCATTGGGTGCTGATTTGTCTAAACATGGGCTAAACTCTTGGCTAGGCTTATAAGGGCCTCAGGGCCAATAGGCTAGTACTCTCCTATGATCCTATGATATGCTACATTGCCTGTAAGTGTGTTTGCCCCATGAAAATGTGTCTGTGTGCATGTGTGTGTGTGTGTGTGTGTGTGTGTGTGTGTGTGTGTGTGTGTGTGTGTGTGTGTGTGTGTTTGTGTGAGTGTGTGTGCGCCCATGTGTGCATGGTCATCCTGGGATGCACTGGTGTTCCTTTCAGGATGACCACCTGTGCCCTATGCCAAATGAGAGCTGAGGTAGGCTCCAAATCCTGTGAGAATCTGCACTGGATTACGTAGGTAATCGGGAATGAATAAACAAATAAACTGTACTCATTTTAAAAATAACTTCTATGCATTTGCATTTATTTGAAATCTATAAAAATTAATATCCTCCCTTTCTTTCTCTAACAAACATCACTGTAATGTTTATGCAGTAGTATTGCATGCCTTATAATGTTCAGTGTATACCTCTACAAATTTCAATCAAAGCTTACTACAAAAGTCAGTAGATGCCTGAACACAGGATAAGATCCATTTACCCCATGCATAATCAATGTCCTTTGCTCTATGCCTGTGTCAGACATAATGGACTTTAAAGAGAATCCTGATTCTCAAAACTTCCTCAGCCTTGTGTTCAATTTCAGATGCTGTTTCTGCAGGAGGAGCATATTTAATACCGTTAGAGTGTTTGGGAAAGTATCCATAAAAAGCTATCAGGTACAGTTCATCAGCTGATAGCAATCTGCTTTCTCATCCTGACATCTGGCTTTGCTTGCAGTTCTCACTGTTAGAGCATTTATGCAATGTTTGGCAAATTGCTCATCTCCTCCAAACACTGACAATCATAGACCCTATCTATTATATACATTGTTAATGATAGGCACCATTGGACTGCTCAATCAAGCAGTTACCTGAGTAATTCAACCCAGGGTCACAGGCAACCATGCCAGCTCTCTCTGTCTCCTTACATTAAGGCAGCAGGTGTTATACATTTATTCTGTCACCCCCCATGTCCATTACTAGCTACACTACTTCTCCCCACTGGACTCCCTAATTCACCCATTTAACTTCTCAGTAATCTTATTCTCTGTCAGAGTCCCATCTTGACTTATTCCAGTCGAGATCACTGTGTACTTCTCAGGCTGCAGATACTGTCATATATCAGCTTACAGATCTAATGTTATGTTGGCAACTACAACTTACAAATAGACCTCCTGTGGTGTGACAGTGTTCAACCCTCTCCCTTAGGTCACATATTAGTCTCCATCCCCTAACAATCAAACTTTCATAACTGACACCAGATTAATCACCCTGCATACTGTAAAGTCTCCCACCCTTAGGTTTGCAGTGTGAGGCATGAAAGGCCTGCTGTCTTGAAGGATGCTGTTCAGGAGTCACATTCTGAGTAGGTATATGACTTAATGATAAAGATCTTACACTAACTGCAGTGCTTCTCCCAGTGAACAGCTATTACTGCAGCATTTAACTCATCCAGGTGTTCTGTGGCCTTTTATAAAGCCAATGAGTGTATAACAATGTAAGAAAAGTAATCTTCATAATGTTTTCAATATTCCTCTGTTGTGATCAGCATATGTTTTTATGGACCTATTGCAACATTGCACGAAACACAATATGTGCAATTTATATAGGTAACCTATAATATAATGCAATGTCAATAAAGGGATCATATGTTATATGCCAAGTAGTTTAACATACTGATTATGTCAGAATAAATCTATGTACAACAGGAACTGCCTTTGTTGGAGTACAGATGGGAACTTGGTTCTATTGCTGGTCTAAAATACATGGAATTATATAACTACTTGATGACTAAAAATGACACTGTGTTTCAGGAAACATCTGTAAATGTTTTTATAAATTATATGATATTATAATGACACACTTAATGATGATTTGTTTAATTCTCTTTCAGTGAACCAAATTACTTGCAGATGTGTTTCCCTAAATGAAGCACTAATCAGAAAATGGAGCTTTGACATCCTGACATATGCACATCTCCAGGGGCATGCAGATCAGTGAAAACTAATTTTCAAACTTATCTCAAACCTCTTTCTCTCAAAGATTAAACAAGAAACTCCATGACAGCCAAATTTCTTTGTAAAAGTATTGCTTTCTACAATGTGCAATCTTACACATTTAAGACTATTTGGTGAACATTAAGATTGGTGTGGACAATGCAACATGTTTTAGTGAAAAAAATGCTTTGAGGAACCAGTTCATTTATCACTTATACTACCCTTTCATAAATCACTGAATGTTTTACAGACTTTCTTATATCAATAAATATCAGACAGTATTTGATGATTTCATATAACAGCTGCAGATAAGCTTATAAATTTTATAATGTAAGTATCATAAAAAAGTTTTCACATGGTTTACACCGGAGCCCTGCAAAATTTATAAAAATATTTAATACGATATAGACAGTTCACAAGAAAAAATAACTCAGCCTAGATATGAATGTATATATTTATAAACATGCAGTATGTTCTCCACATAAGTAAACGCAGACATGCGTAAATAAGTACCATCAGCAAAATGAGAATTTCAGTTATTTATTATCCTATACTGTGGCTTAGGCAATTATATTTTTAGATCAAATTTACTTAAATCTTAAGGATTTATATTAACGTAATGATATGATATTTGACATTTTGTCCGTTTTGGCTAGCTGATTTATAACATTTTCGTATTAAACCATATGTTTGAAGATAAAAGTTTTACCTGTACATGATTTAAACTTCAGTGCCTTTCTCAATGACTGTAGTTTAAATGACGTATATTCTTATTTTTTAATTTTTAATTTAGTTGCTTTATTTATACAGTTGTTAAACCTTATGCCTAGTATTAGTTAAGAGGTTATTTACATGTGAATTGAATGGTGTAAAATTAAGGCAATATCTATTCAGAATGAATTTACATAGCATGTACAAAGCTATAATTTATTTGAAACTGCGAGGGAAGCTTTTGATATGCAACATATTTTGCTGTAAAGGCTGGAAAGTTTCTGATGTGCCAGATTCAGGTATTTATTATTTGAAGAAGAAGTTTCCAATGGGCCAAGTTAAGGTGTTTATTATATAAGGAAGATGGGCATCTAAATGATGTTTGTAAGTAGCTCTTTTGATCTTAATGTGAAGCTCTTTTCCTTATGTGTTTCCTTTACAAAATATACAGAAGTACCCAGAAATAAAACTGCATTGCTGATCTAGAAGCAAACTACTTAGAAGGAAAAAGCATGCTCAGAAATGCTGCTTGTGAAAGGATACAAAACAAGTTGGACTTTTAAGATGGAAGAGGTATACGAGCGACAGAATGAAGAAATGTTTGAACTTCTGGGATCCAAAATAAAGACAAATATGAGTCTGAATTCAGATTGCTTTTCTACTGATGTCCAAAATCCATTAAAGGAGAATTACCTGAAAAGAATTCAGACTCCTAAGGACTTAAAGAAGAAATCTGCTTTCTGTATTTAGAAAGGGGGGATACCAGAATTGTGGTTAGTGACTTTCTTAACTGTGGAGGAAATTATAAAAGAAATAGTAGGTAAAATAGGAAGCAATGCAGTAAGTAATTCATTTTTTACAAAGAGGATGAAAACAATAAAGGGCATAGTTATCTACAAAGATTCTTTCTCTGAACACCAGTATCATAAGTCAAGTGAACAGAGATTTCTGTACTGCATAAGTTAGAGACTTTGAAATCTGCTGTTTTTTTATTTTGGTATCAGATTGAGCAAAAAGTTTACTTTTCTTAAGTCTTAATGTAAAGGAATCTAAATAGAGGGAAATGTTAAGGGTTAAGTTGGAATTATGTTCATAGGTCATTGCTAGGCAACAACCAGTATATGTTACCCATTGCATAAGGCAAGGATGGGACAGCTCAAGAACATATTTACAATTCTCCATTCAGTCAGGTTGTATTTAAAGAGGGCTAGTAAGCTACTGTGCTTACCTCCCATTCCTTCCTGATAGTACCTCCTTACTATAGCACCCCTCATTAGCTCCCAACCCTGCTACCCATACATACCCCACTTCACACATAATTTATCAGATACCAGTCCTATTTCATCAATTACTCACAAAATGCCAAAGTATCCTATTGAACCTCTTCACCTCTACAGATTCAAGCCTACACATCACCACTACCTGTCTGCTTTTACTATTGTACTCTCTCACCTCATATAATTACCAACTACCAGCTACCAATTCCCAACCCTAGCAAACCTCTTCACTTGTCCACCCAGACAAACCATTAAGCTATACCATGGCTCCACCTCTCTTTTATTCCACCACATAGATCTCCATGTTAATAAAATTAAACTCCCAGCAAACACATCCCAAACCTGTCAAAAGTACACCAAACTACACTACAAGTTCACCAAACTCCTTGTATACCTTTTAAAGCAATTAAACTGCTCTGGAAATATTCGTCCAAATCCCGATTTCACTCCCCTGCCTAATTCAATCAGCCATAACACATTCCATTATGAACTACTACACAACAGAAATAAATTGTCCCTTCTTCTTCTTAATATGAATGTAAGGAGTATTGAAAAAAAAGTTCATGAACTGCATGCCTTACTATCCTTCTCTTCTCCAGACATTGTGGTATTAAGAGAGACATGGCTAAAACCCAACAATAGCAGTGATGAAACTGTAGCTCCAGGATACAATATCCTTCATAAAGACAGGAAAACCAAAAAGGGTGGGGGAAGCAAACTTATTCAAAGACTGCCTAATATTAGACTGTCATAAACCTAGCATCCCTGACTTTGAAAATGCAGAACTAATCTTTGCCAAGTGAATTATTCTTACTGTAAGCCTAATCCTCACTCACACTTGAAGTTTGAGATCATTGGCCCATAAACACTGGCAAGTGTACTTTAATTGATCAAAGTACAGACAACGCATGTAAAACGTGCACACTTGATAACGAATGGGTGTGGCTGTGTCTTCTTAACTGTCACAATTTTTGTTGACACTCCTGTCTTGTAAGTCTTCAATTAACCCCCCCAGATAAGATGAGTGCAAAAAGAAAGAGCTATTCCATCAAGTACAAGAAAGGAATCATGGAGGACTACTGGGGAAAGAATCTGATGGCTTTCTGCAAAGAGAAGAAGTTGGAACTCCAAATGGTCCAAAAATGATGAGCAGAGTACAGTAACCTCAGTCAACAGGTGGATGAAGGAAATGCTAAGAAATGCAAGTGTGGATCAGGTCAGCAACCATTATTTCCTGAGCTGGAAGACATCATCTGTGACTGGATTGATAACAGGAGAGCAAAGGCTTTGGTTGTGCGCAGGGCTGATTTTCAAGCATTTGCCCTTGCAATGGCACCACAGTTAGAAATATCCTCAGAAGAATTCAAAGCATCACAACATTGGTTGGATGGCTTCCTTCAGTGATATGAACTGTCTCTAAGAAGATCAACAGCACTGTTCAAGCTGGAAGATACTGAAGTTATTAAACGTGCACTTGCATTCAAGTCCTTTTTTGATGGCATCAACTTTTCGAAATACCAACTCTCTAACATGATTGCTATGGATGAAGCTGCAGTGTTTATGGGCCAAGGATCTCAAACAATTGATCAGAGGGGTGCCTCATCAATCTGCATTCCCTCCACTAGTTACAAAAGTGCACATTACCTGTATTTTGGCAATTCGTCTAGATGGAAAAAAAAACACCTCTAATCATTAGCAAGGGCAAAAAAGATAAGACTGAACGTGTTTCAGGCATTTACATTCTTGAAACCAAAAAAGTCTGGTGCACACAAGCAGTTATAAGGAAGTGGGTCGATGTAATGCTGCCATTTGTTTTGAGAGGTGGTGAAAGAGGTCTGCTAGTCTGGGATTCAGCCAGCACTCACCACGCTAAAGACATGAAGAACTTCCTTGCACAGAGAAGAATAGATCAAATAATGATTCCCACAGGAATGACTGCCTATCTCCAGACTCTTGATATTGCAATAAACAAGCCATTCAGGGACCATTTGCTCATGGAACCCAATGACTACATTGAAAATAGAATGGAGAGAAATCAGCATGGAAACTTTGTGAAGCTTAGCCTACAAGAGGTCATGACTTAGGTGAAGAATTCATGGGATAAAAATCACTGACAGCTGTGTTGCCAATGCACTACAAGCCGGCTACATGGACAAGCAGTGCTCATTTAAGGAGAGCTCTATTGCTGGGCATGACAGATTGGGGCCAATGGTTCTACAGGAAATGGAGTCGCAATAAATTCAGGCCAGAATTTGGGGGTTGAAGACTTATGACAATGTTCCAGAAGAAGATGACATGACTGTATTTGAATAACTTTTCCATTATTGGGGCAACTAAAACAATAATAGGCCGAAATATGCATATCCACAGTTAGTAGGGTTTGGCTTTATTGGCCTGAAATTGTCGAGTAAAACGATGAAACAAGTCATGGACATTCAGAATTGCCAATTAGCTGAAACACCTGATGCTCATAGGTATCATTTGCCTATATAAGGATCATTTGCATATATCCCATGTGCCTCTGATACAAGAGATTTGGAAGGCCCCTCAGTGGAAGTTCTATCTTTGATGGAGTTTTCATTTTGTTTTTACTGATTGGCTTTTCAGTGACCTTCTTACTTATTGTTTTAGTTTGTTTGGGATATTTTTGCAGTAACCCTAATGTTAATGGACATCAGCTGGGTATAACAACCCTGTGTTTCTAATGCTTAGTCAAGCACTCTGCTTGTGCTGTGTTGATGAGGTCATAAGAAGGCTGAAGTCTGCATATCCAGTTAGTGGGGTTTGACTTTATTCGCCTGAAATTGTCCAGTAAAATGACAAAACAAGTCATGGACATTCAGAATTGCCAATTAGCTGAAATACCTGATGTTCATAGGTATCATTTGCCTATATCTCATGTGTTTCTGATACAAGATGTTTGCAATGTCACTCAGTGGAAGTTCTAGCTTTGCTGGAGTTTTTATTTTGTTTTTAATTATCCGAGCAACAGAATGGATTGTTTCTGCTTTTAGCTGTCAGCAAGCTCTTGCCAGTTTTTTGACTTTATTGTATTAAGGTAGCATTTCATTATCAAGGGGTAATTACAAAGCCACTAGTACCCAGACTTCATTTTTATGATTTTTCATCATTATTCTCTTATGGTTTGAGTAAAGAAAGCATCACCACTCAAAAATGGCAGTTATTCATCTGTTTTATTCGCCTCCAACGATACACATGGATTGAGATTTTTCTGCACTTTCTGTTAAGCATTAAATATTGCCCTGTAAAAGCCAAGGTGTAGATATTCTGAAGTTGAAATGTTTGTTGCACAGTTTATGTAGAATTCTCACACAACTAATGGGTCACCTAGAACTGTTGCCCAATAAAGGAAAAGTACCAAATAAATGTCAATTTGTGTACATGAATAAACGTTGATTTGTGTACATGAATAAATGTTGATTTTTGTACATAAATAAATGTCGATTTGTGCACATGAATAAATGAATAAATGAAGATTGTTGTATGGGGGGATAAGTAAGGCATCCTCTGGTAATAAGTACTAATGCGTATTCCGGTGGGGGAAAAGTATAAGACCCGGTCTTATTTTTGGGGAAATACGGTACTACTATTGGAACTGTCAGGGTATCCTTCTTCCACAGTGCCCTCATTTCTGTCTGTAAATCCTGGTATTTTATGACTTTGTGTCTCTCTGTACATAAAACACACTGTAATCACTGGGTATATCAATTTCAATGATCAATGATACTTTTGTCTTCTTTTCATGGACTACTATATCTGTTTTTTTGCATCTATTTTTTGAACTGTTGTTAATGGGTGATTTTATGACTTTGTGTCTCTCTGTACATAAAACACACTGTAATCACTGGGTGTATCAATTTCAATGATCAGTGATACTTTTGTCTTCTTTTCATGGACTACTATATCTGTTTTTTTGCATCTGTTTTTTGAACTGTTGTTAATGGGTGATTTTATGACTTTGTGTCTCTCTGTACATAAAACACACTGTAATCACTGGGTGTAGCAATTTCAATTATCAATGATACTTTTGTCTTCTTTTTATGGACTACTATATCTGGTTTGCTTGCATCTGTTTTTGAACTGTTGGCAATGAGTGATCCCATGTGATATAAACTTCATCATTCTCTATAATGCTTTGTGACTCAAGTTTCCAATGCTTCTCAGCTACTTTAAAATTATAATGTTGTGCACAATCCTTAGTGGCACAGTCTTGCCACATTATTATGCCTTTCAGTATACAGTACTTCTGCCATTATTGTATCACACCCAACAACAAGATATGTGACTGTCTCAAATTCTGTTTGGCAAAACCTGCATTTGTCTGTTTCAATCACATGTTTGATGGACTTTGTAAACCAATGTGTATGTAGTCCACTATGCTAGGCCGCCAATATTAACCTTTCATCTTTTGGTTTAAATTCACCTCTCCTTAACCATTCCTACCTTCAGTCCTGGTTGACATGAAGTTGTTACAAGAGTTTTCTGTACTTACAAGTATATGTATGTATTTTCTACATTTCAACAGCAACAAAACTCTGTGGCAGAAGACAACAGCAATAATCCAAACAGCTTCAGACAGCAGCAGTAATCCAAAAAGCTTCTGTAAAGTCCAAACAGCTTCAGTAAAATCCAAAATTCTTTATTATGTATGAGCTTTCATGTTACACATTATTTCATCAGACAAACATAACATCACCAACTTCAGTTTAAATACTAAATATTCAATACAATTTACCATTACCTACTCAGTAAATTCCATCCAGAACTTCCAATTAATCACAGACCAATTGGAAACTAATGTTTATTATAAGTCCCACCTACTTTTTCATCTGATATTCCTATAATAAGCAACTTCATACAATAAATAACAGATACATGAGTTAAAAAATATACATAAAAAACACATCTGATTAATTAATATTATTTTCTTAATTTCCTAGTATTTAAAACAGGTTTTAAAGGGACACAATCATTCAAACCAGAACCCCGATGTGCCACTAATCTTAGGATCCACTGAAGCTCAACACTTTCAGTGTCATTTACTACATCACCCAATCTCTTACTCTCCGACTGTACATGCAACACCTCAAATAAAACATATGTGACTCCCCCTCTGTTAGTATGTGCTTCGCTATTGCGCTATAATCCTGCCCCTTCTTATAACAATATATGTGGACCCTGATCCTTTCCCTAAGATGTCTATTGGTTTTACCTAAGTAAAACTTAAAACAGCAGACACAATGTGGAACATACACAATATTCTGTATATTACAATTAGCTCCCACCCCCAAATGCCATAAATGCCGGCTATCTGGGTGAATAAAGAATCTGGACTCATCAAAATGTGTGCAATATAAACATGCTCCACATTTTCTGGTCCCAGCTTCTAATGGATCTATACTATCACAAGATCTAGGGTAGCAGAGTTGCTGTTTAAGATTCTTTCTATTCTTGAAACTATACCTGGGTTTATTGCCCACTCACTCACCCGTCCTCTCATCCACAGTTAAGATGTTCCAGTTCCTACTTATTATTTTCTTAATTTCATCTACCCTCTTGGTAAAAGTTAATACCACAGGAACTGTTTCTTCATTAAGATGAACCCCTCTTCTGACTCTATTAAGGTCCGAAAAGTAGGGGGCACCATGACCTCTCTTTTCATTCATTACTTTTCCATGCATTTTTCCTATATCTTGTCACTTGTATCCCCGTTCAACAAAAGCTTCTTCCAAAAAATTCAGTTCTTTCATAAAGTCAGTATTCAAACAAGACAACCTAGAGGTTCTTAGCGCTTGACCTTCCACTATGGGATTAAATATGTGTGGGGGGTGCATTCTTGTTCTAAACAAGAAGAATGGGCAATAACACTCTTTCCTATGTAGTTTCATAGAAATACCTCCTTCAACCTTTATAACTGTCACATCCAAAAAAATCAAGTATTGATTTTTTGAAAATGACAGTTATAAAGGTTGAAGGAGGTATTTCTACGAAACATTGAACAATTGTGTCCCTTTAAAACCAGATTTTTTAATGTATATTTTTTAACTCATCTCTCTGTTATTTATTGTATGAAGTTGCTTATTATAGGAATGTGAGATGAAAAAGTAGGGGGGGCTTATAATAAACATTAGTTTCCAATTGGTCTGTGATTAATTGAAAGTCTTGGAGGGAATTTACTGAGTAGGGATTGTTAAATTTTATTGAATATTTAGTATTTAAACTGAAGCTGGGGATGTTATGTTTGTCTGATGAGGTAATGTGTAACATTATGAAAGTGCTTACATAATAAAGAATTTTGTATTTTACTGAAGCTGTTTGGACTTTCCTGAAGCTGTTTGGATTACTGCAGTTTTCTTCTGCTACAGGGTTTTGTTGCTCTCTGTTCCTTTGGGTTTTCCCTTTTCATATTTTCTACATTTGTTGCCTTCTCATTTGATCCTTCATCTTATATTCTTTCTTTGCATTTCAGCACATTCAGTTGCTGCCTGATTTTTATCTACTTTTGGTTTAATTTCCATTCCCACTTGACACAGATATGTTTCTGCTAAACTAAGCAAGGAAGTCTTATTAGATTTATTATCCTCATGTTTTAAACATTTCACTATATTTGGCTCTTGTGAGGTCAGTAGATACATATGCAGTCCTATGACTGTAGATCTATACATGTAGACAATTTTGAGGAGACCCATACCTCCTTCAGAATGGGGAATATATAATCCAGGAATTCACTGATTTTTATAAATCATTTGATAGGCATGAAGCATTTTTCTTGTTTTCCTGTTCAACTGATTCAATATCTTTTGGGGCCAGTCAATTACTCCAAAACTGTAAGTTAGAACAAGAACAGCAAACTGGTTTATAGCTTGGACTTTGTTCCTAGATGTCAGAGCTGTTTTTAATTAATTTTAGTCTTCTAAAGTATTTCTTACTAAGTTTTATTCACATTTGTTCATGATTTATTGTTGATTCTTCACCAGTTCTCAAATATTTATACACTCCCTCTTGCTCAAGTTCTTTTATTTCACATTCCACTTCCAGACTAATATTTTCTGGTTCTGCAGCTTTCCTGTTTTAAAGCTTGATTTTGCACATGTATCAAGACCAAATAACATTTTTATATCATCTGAGAATGTCTGACTACTTGTAGATGTGCTTTCAGTTCCTTATCTGACAAACTACACAGTTTTAAATCATCCACAAAAATGAGGTCTTTTTACTTTGGTCTTTTCTGGGAGCCAAATCTGTTAAGTAGACAGCTTAATGGGCTAAGGGCAAGACAAAATAGCAGCGGTGACAAAGAGTCACCCTGGAATATCCCCCTTTGAATTTTTATCCATGGAATAATAATTTATCCTTTATCATGGCTTAACTGCAAAATGGTTTGCCACTGTTTCATGGTGTCTTATACATTTGTAAGTACTTTTTTATCCATGAATGTGGGATGGGATGCTGTTAAATATTTTTTTTTGTAGTCTATCTATGCCATACTTAGGCTGTTCCCCTTTTTACAGTTCTCTATTATGACTTTATGAGTATTTAAATATAAATGATCCTTTGTTCCATATGACTTTTTCTGTTAACCTTTTGTTCTATTGACATGCTTGAGTTTTCTTCAAAATGACAATCAACTCTATCAACATCACTTCCGATGTATAGTTTAGACATCGTTGGAAAGCAAGTTATTGGTCTACAGTTAGGACAGCTTAAAGATTCACTCTTAAGGAGGTGTATTGTTTTTTTCTTTTGTTAATCAGGTTGTCATCTGTTCAGGGTGTGCTATAAATAGTTCTTACTCATGGCTACATATTCATGTAAAGAAGTTAATACTTTTAGTCAGAAGTTAGGTATTGCATCTGGACCTGGGGTTTTCCAGTTAGGAGCTGTTCTTAATTTTGTTTCAGTTTCTCTGGCCCTTACTTCATCCCATTTCATATCCTGTATATTTTAACTTATTATTTCTTTTACTTCTTCTTCTAGCCATTCAGCATCTTTGTTATGTTCCACAGGATCTTCATATATATTTCCCCAAAATGTGTATATTTCTTCTTTTTTTTGGTGGTGTTTCAATTAGTTTTGCCTTGTTTCCCAATTCTCTATAAAACATCTTAAATTGCATATTTTGTACTTTTCCTTTATATTTATCTGCATATCTTCTAAATGTTTCTGTCTGTCCCTATATCTTTAGTTTATTATTTGCAATAGTGAATGATATATCCTGATCTCTTTTTTGTTGATCTGTTCCCTCTTCTGTACTTTTCTAGCAGTGACACTTCTTGCCTTAATTGCTTTATATTTTTCTGTATTCAATACTTCCATGTTCGCGTTTGAGGTCTCCCCTTGCCTTCCCTTACCGCCCTGTGTTTTTGTGGTAAGACTTTATCTGTTATCTGCGCAGTAATATATTCTATTTACTTCTGTTATATCACATGAATTTCTGTGAACAGTCTTGATTACTGGGTTCATTTGTTCTATCAGACGTCTAACATGTTGGGTCTTATTGACTTTATGTAATCCATTTCTTTCATCAATCTTAATATGTCTATGCATCTCTATTAAATCATGCAGCTCTTTCTTTATATCATTTTCTTCAAAACTAAGGGCACATTCCTTGTTCTCCATTTCCTGTGTAAATTCTACAGAAAGTTCCAGAGCATCTTCATGTGCCATATTCTCTTCATTTTCATCCTGTGTCATCCATTCCTCTTTCATATGGGAACTGACTAGCCTATCACTCCACAGCATTGCCTGCTTCAGAGTTGCCACAGTTTCCTGTTTCCTCTCTAGCTTGCAACTCCAACTGAACTTTTATACTGGTTTTCTACTGAAGGCTCCAAAGTATTATCATATAGCAACTGGACAGATGTTTCCTACTCCACTGTTTTCTCCATAATTTGGGGATTCATTATTGTATACTGCAGTGATGTTATCAGTTAGAATTTCTACACTAATTTTCTACACTTCACAGGTAATCCATAACCTCAGTTAGAGTGAGGGTAGATGTAAAGGCTGTCTCTGACTATAGCACAGTGATTCCAAGACTTTTTAAATACAAGTTACACAATCTGCAGTGGATAACATATTGCACCTCACTTGAAGAATAAAAAAAAGAGGCAAATGTGCTTAGGAAATTATTGTAAATCGGAATGGTAAAATACAGATGTGCAATATTAACCTTTTGGAATGGAGAGGGTTCATAATGTAATATTCACATTTGGGGGGAGAACTTAATGACAGAATCATGAAGTAAAATTAATTCTGTAGAATATTCAATAAGGTAAAACAATTCATTCTTTGATTGCAGGAGAAGAAAAAATAAATATGTAGCAGCATAAATGAGTACAAACAACATCAACAACAGCAAAAAAGGAAATTAAAAAAATATTTTTGCATATGAAAGAAACTTCATTTGGAAAATAAAAGGAAAAATAATCATTCTAAGAAAAAGTACCGCCAATATACAAAGTGATGTGATATACAAAAGAGAAAAGGAATTTGCAATAGCAGAAAATCAAGTAGTAATGAATGAACTAGCAAATACTTGATAAAAATGTCTATAATAACAGAAAGAGAAGAGGGAATGCTAGCTGGCCCATTAATCTTGGTGGAACAATATCTAAGAAAAATAATTATCAAAGTCACAAAATAATAAACCTTTGTGCACTTAAACTGTTTCCAAAAATGATTTTAAAAAGATATTATATAAGTTGTGTTAGAAGTTTTCTTTTAAAACTGATCCTGAATATTTAAAAACATGAAAGTCAATGCACTTTTTCAAAATATTCTAATTGGAATTGTAAGCATGTTGCTGAATATTACTTGTGTCACGCATCAGGTGTTATTGGCAGTAATATTGTGGATTTATTGATTGTTTTTGTATAATTTTCTTGAGGAGGTTTGTGAAATATTGAGAATTGTTATCTTAAAGGCATGCAACAGTCAAAAGTCTTTGATGTTCTAAATTAGGTCTGTGTATCTCTAGACTCTACTTTAATTGCAGGAAAATGTACAATTGATGTCTGGTGTCCCCATTTGTAATTAATATGTTTAAGAGAGAGATTTTATCAGACATCAGTGTTCAGCACATGCTATGTTTATGGATTTACAAATTATAAATTGCCTCAGTGAGTAATAAAATTAAAAGAATGACGTAAAAGCTGTAGTGTAAACAGAAAATATTCAAAAAGTACACACACAAAATTTAAATAAAGCTTTCGAAAATACATTGTGCTTCATAGTTTATGTGTAGTAACAAAATGTAATGAAAGGGAAATATATGGAATTAGTTTAGGACAGGAACTGGAAACAATATTGGGTACAGGTCGATAATTGTGATATGAAGAGTTTTGGATGAATCATTCTGTTAGACAAGAGAAAGAATCAAAAACAGACTAGATTTCCAGACTGGCAAGATCAAGAGTGTTTGTTTGGTAAGGCCATTAAATAATAATTTGTGTGGTTATATAATATTCAGCTTCAGCTAATTTGCTACTTCAGAAAAGGTTTGTCATTGTTTTTCAAAACACCAAAAAAAAGTATTTTGAAAAACAATGACAAACCTTTTCTGTAGTAGTAAATTGTCTTTCTGATATTTAGTTTTCTTTTTCTCTTGGTGAAAAAAGAAATGCTACTTTGAGTTAAAATTTGTAAAGTAAATAGTGGCCATTTACATAAAAATAGCCCAAAGGGCATTGCTTCTTCTGAATAGAAATTCTTCTCTTCTAAAGTGTGCCCGTACTATGTTGTTTATATTTTGTCTTGTATCTTTCATGCAAGCAATTATAAACCACCTTGTCAAAGTACAGAAAACAGGATTCTACAGGCATAGCAACAGGAAATTGTTTTTAAAAATATAGATTTTGTGAACAGCCCCATTCATTTTAAAAGTTAATAGTTTACATTTTTGAGGGGTCTGACTCAAGACACACAGAGGTGCAAGAAATCTACAAACACTGAGTTTAACTTTGTTCAATAGAATTAATACAAAAACAGTGTGATGAAACAAATAGGATTCATTTTTTTTATTATTTTATGACCTATGTAAGACTTAACCAAATGTGCAGAATATTATGCTTCTAGTTTCCAGTGATTTATAATAAAATAAAATGGTATGCTTCTTCATATGCAGTACATTCCAATCATTTAAAACTGACAGTGCTATACAATTTGTAGTTACTGGAACACTGGCTGGTACCTAGCATGGTTCAGTAACTATGTCACTGCTGTGAATATTGTGATGAACAGACATATAATCCTACTGCATGTCACTAAATAATATTTGACATCATATGATTGACCGCCAACTAACATGCAAGAGGAAACTGGTCTTAAGAGCATGCAGCAAAATCATATTTCTGCCTCACATAGCAGGTAACACTTATCACTCTCAAATAAGTTCACCCACATTGACATGACTACAATAAAAACACTCTCAAACACAATTTTCCCACAGATACAGAATATATCACAGAAGGGTTTAATAATATCTGTTCAGCATCAACACCCCTTTAAGGAAACATTGCTATCAACTAGACATCTCTAGCACACCAAGAACATTGTTACTGTTTACATTTAAAATAAGACATCTGCCAAAAGATTGGGCAAGGTAGCAATATTTTAATAGTAACTTTTTAAAAGCTGAAAGACAGTAGTTGAGTTCACCCCATTTCAATATGCACCCCTTTAAGCTACTTCAACAATCACTACCCATAAGGCTGTCAAATAGAATAGTATAACTCTTTACGTGAAATAAACAAAATAAAACAATTAACTTTGTAAAATCAGATATACAGTCAGTTGTAAACTTGCACACAGGAAATACAAAATAACTGTTTAAATACTGATGGCAAATAAAGGAGTTCTAATGGCTCATTTGGACTATCAAAAACTGGTCTAAATATATATTTACCTTTCTATCTTCCTTTGACTTGTTTATTGAATGAACAGCTATGCAACCTATCAGGAAATGGATCTTCCAGCATGAGCTCTGTCCAGGGATTCAGTATAATTATGCACACTTCAGAAGAAAGGTAAGAAATAAGTTAGTTCCCCAGATTTAATCAACTCTGTGTGGGAATAGTGTTATTCCTACATGGAGTGAATGGTGTCCATGTCTGCATCACCCTCTCAGCAGAGCATCTTGCATATTAATGAAGTTGCATTACTGAGTGGGAGCCGTGTACACAGGCACTGAATCAGTGCTAGGGGGTGTGTTACAGTAGTGCTCGCAGATCTGTCACATGCCCCCTGCACTTCCAAAGTGTCGTACCGAACTTTCCAATAAAGAAAGTGTCCACAGACACTTAAATGCAAAATGTGAAATGAATGTCATGTAGGGGGTGTGTTACAGTATCTGTAACACACCCATTGCACTGTGAAAGTGCCGTACGGCACTAAATAAATGAAAAGAAAGTGTCCCCGGACACTTAAGTAATACTGTGTACTGAATGTCATGTAGGGGGTGTGTTAAAGTATCTGTAACATGCCCCTTGTATTGTAAAAGTGCCACATGGCACTAAATAAATGAAGAAAGTATCCTCAGACACTTTAATAATACTGTGAACTGTAATGTCATGTAGGTGGTGTGTTACACTATCTGTAACACACCCCCTGCATTGTAAAAGTGCTGTATGGCACTAAAACAATAAAAAAGTATCCTCGGACATTTATTTAATAATGTGAAGTCTAATAGTCTAATTATAAATGAATTGTTTTTTTTTATTTTATTTTCCTCAAAGTTTAAGCATAGCCAAACAGGTATGCACAGCGTGGTGCTTTGCTCAGCAGTGATTAAACATATCATAGAAATGTATAGCTGAAATCTTCACAGCTGTTACCTGAGTGGTTAGAGTCATGGCTTCATGTGCAGTAAGTCCACGGTTCAAATACTAAGACAAACCATTCAGCTTTTACATGGGAAGTCATTTTTATATTAATTTGTATTTTATTTATTGATGTAGTTATTGATATTTGTTAACCAAGGTAGTATAGCTGGTCCAGAATCCCAGTGTCAGTGAAGATATGAGGTGAAAACCACCATGTAAACACAAGTGTCCAAGTTAACGTAATGAAAGCACATAGCAGAGGTCATGTAAAGTAAAATATATACATTTAATAATAACGTATCAATAATGAGTAATTAATAGCTAATTCCTATTTTTTTAAATGAAAAATATTGTTTGCTCTTAGCTCAGTTTTGCTAAGCACTGCTAAGCCAATGCTTAAACAAGACCTGTCTGAGTAATACTTAACATTGCTTAGCACCATTTAGGTGGTTTGAGCATTGCTAAGAAGTCCAATTCTAAGCAGTATTCAGCTCACCTAAGTGTATTTGTACACTGCTAAGCACTGCTCAGCATTTGCCACTTTAAGGACTGCTCAACTCAGCTTAGCGGGTTTGCGCACTGCTGAGATTTGTTCAGCATTTTTAAAAATGGTCCAATGATGGCAAAGGGTGGGAATAGGGCCTTATTTAAACTACACAGGTGGGAATACAGGCAGAACCTGTTAGAGTTTGATCGCTGTAGGAACTATGGCAGGTGCAGGAGAGGGAGCATGCTTTTGGGCACAGCTCTGGTGCATGTTGGATAGCAAGGTCATGGCTGGGCTCCTCATAAAGCACCATGATGACAGACTGCTACAGGGCCAGTACTAGGGCTCAGAATACAAGTCTGAGGCCTGGGATTATCTGGCACATGAGCTCACCAATGCCACTGGCATCTAGTGCACTGGTGAATGTCTGTCATCATTATGAGGACCTGAAACAGAGGAAGGGGGAGCTCTTGGCCCATTAAATCCAAGATGCTCAGGCCCAGAATGCCCTAGAAGTTTGTAAGTATATCAAGTGTTACTTTATCAAATTGTAGTATGAATATCTGATAGACAGGTATTCATAATGGTGTGTTTTCCCCCCACAGCTGCAGAGGAGAGGGCTCATAACATTGAGGCCCATGCTGGACAACTGGTGAGGCTGTGCCAACAGTGTGGTGAGTACAGATATAACTTGCAATATATATAGTCCAATAAATAAGAAAGTGTAATTCTTTACTGCCACTAGGTATAGTGTGTTCTGAGTGTACTGAATAATGTGTTGTTAGACCAACATTAATATACGTGACTAATGCCAGGTACTGTGTAATACAAATGAAGGCAGCAAACAAACTACTACTGATGAAAGGAAGCCAGTACTGTAGTAATACTGTGTAGGAATGAATCTGTTAATAAAGTATACTGTGCTTGCTACTCTGAAAGTAATAACTGACATACATTTATCATCTACAGGATATGCAGTAGAACTGAATTTTGAATTTTGAATGTAATAAACCACTGTGTCATGTCACCCTAAATAAAGCTTATTTCCACAAACTGTTGTGTTTAATCTGATCTGTTGTTGAAGAAATACAAGTATACAGGTTCTACACAGCAAATATGGCTATGAGAGCATGAACTCACTGAGGGTTGCTGCTAAGCAGCTGTTATGCCAAACTGTACATGTGGAGCTGTAAAACAACATGCAAGGAAAATTTATATATGTTCTGCACTACAATCTGAACCTTGAATAGTAAAGTGTAATATATTATATATAATGTGTTCCATGCAGCATTGTCTTGTGTTAACCTTTACATTTCAGCTACATGTATTCCTGAATATAGGTATACTGATGCAGGCAAGTATGAAACTGTAGTAGGTGGAGATTGCAAATATATGATGTGCAAATGTATATTGGTTGATATACAACCCAGCACCCTGCTATAGTCTGTACAGATCATACATATTCACATCCACTAGGGGTTAAATGCATACACCTGCATTCAAAGTATCAATACAAAGTTCACTATTTATCATACATGAATCTCAGGCATGTATGTTTGACTTTTACTACAGTCTTCTGTGACACTCCACTTATATTACAAGGTTAGACTGTGTAACTAAGTGAGTTTAAGTCAGAAATCAGTCAAGCAGCAGACAACAGTGCCCCAGTAGCTCAGTGTGATAAGAAATATATATATGTTAATTTTTGCACACACAGACCATAGTTAGAATCCAGAGACTGGTATGAAGATATGTTCATAGTGACACAAAGTAATCCTGAGTATTTGTAGAAACTGTCAGGTAGTGTTAAGAGATATTTTCTCCACAGGGCTCACAGGTAAAGAAATGCTTGTATTAGCTGTATGAAGGGTATACTAATAAACTGGGCACAAATGTTCCAGTGTCCAGCCCCATGCCTACAAATGACAGCAGGATAGCTATATACACCATGCGCTCTTCCCAATACATGTTTCTCAAGTGTCATGCCGTCCCACCTAGTGATCACTGTTGCTGATAACCTTGCACACAGATATGAAGCCAGTACAAGTATGCGATTAGCACACCCACACAACACCAGTGCAGAGTACACCTTGTTAGTCATATATGTAACCCTGACATGTCCGAGTCCCCTCTACTCATGTATCTAGAGTTGTCACAGCTTGACCCACAGCATTCCACGTCAATAGATTAACAGGTATGTATGTGCTACAGCAGCTATAGGCCTCAGGTAGATGTAAAGTCAGGGCAAACCTGTAGAGTATTGAGGAGTACTATTGTGAAAAATATAGCCTATACAGATGGCAATGGACTGTTTTTCTCTCCCCCCACCCTTTATCTGCATCAGTAATAATTATTCATATACTACAGGTATGTTGTTCTCAAAACCTAATGCTGAGACTTGTGTTCTATTATTGTTCATATATTTAAATGGTTGCATACTAACATACCGTGTTCAAATTCCTTGTTGGTGGCCTGTTGCTGTAACTGTTACTGGCATGCTGTTACAATAATGATTGTTATTCCATTTATGCATGTGTTCTGTTTGCCATGCAATTTTTCCAATTCTATTGTTCTGGGTTAATTGGAAAACGCATGCATGCTGTCATAACTAATGCTGAAATATTTTATTCATGACTAACCAATACACTTTGAAAAACCTCCACACCATAGCACATTTGGGTAGGCAGATCCCAGCAGATCCACCTGTCTCTCCTCATCTGGCCATGGCACTAGGTCCCAGCACATCTGGGACCCAATCTCAAAATGCCTCATCCGGTGGTCCTGCACCACCCTCAGATGGGATCCATCAGGGGATGGGGCCCACCCACCCCGGGCGCAGGCATGGAGAGGACCTGTCACATGACACCAGTTCAGAGGTATGGTGCCAAGGTCATCCAAGGGACTTGGATGTCCTCCTGTGCCAGATCGAGGGCAGACTGGTGCACCTCGAGGGGCAGGCTGGCCCCATCATCCAGCCCCCAGCACAGCCACCTTTGGGGCTGTGAAGGGGCAGTGGTGACTGCCCATGGGCGGGGACCTCAGTCCTACTGTTTCCATCTGGGGGCATGTGGCCCTCTGATTCCCAACCACCCTCCCCATCGAAGGTGTTTACCCCCTCATGTGTCATACACCGCCCCTGTCTGCTGTCTTGTCTGTCTTGTCTGTTTGTAAAACCAACCTCTCCTACTCAACTTACTTCCCCAAACTTACCTACAACCCTTCCCCAATGTCCCACTCTTACCTTAAAAAAAAAATGGGCATCTGTCTCAAAAAAAAAAAAATCATGTTCCATACTTAGGTCTCCATTTCGCCCCCACATACACTGACATTAATCAATTTACCCTTGAATTACTCAACAAATATATGTTGCCCACACCCCTCCCTGTGGTGTGTGAGGATCTAAATTCTAAATTGTCCACATCATTCACAGCTGTTGCTGCACAAGAAATGGAGAGGTATGGTCCTTTCCTACACCCATCCTGCATATCCCTAGCTGCCTTTCATAATGTTTTTCCCCATGATTTCCCCCATTTCACCACTTTCCTATCACCCTTTTTTCTCTTTTTGAAAAGAGCATGGGTTTAAGCGGGAGTAAGCACCTCTAAGCAAAGTGTTTCTTGGCATCGCTTAGTATTGCTCAAAACCATGCAAACCCACTTAAAACTGCTTTAATCACTCTATCTTATTCAGCCACTGTTCTGCCTAGCAACAAAATAACCAGCCCTTCCAAGTCTCACACCCAGGACTTGGTGCACTAGAGTCAGAGCAATGCACCACTAAGCCAAATCAGCTGTGAAAGTTAGTGATGCTTTTGTGAATATATCATGCACTACAGTCATGCAACATTAGGGAAAAAAGAGAAAGCTGTCCAGTCTTGAACACAGAACCTTCTGAACCAGAGTCACAGAAACACACCACTATACCAAATCAGCTCTCAGGGATTACTGATGCATTTATAAATATATCATGCACTACATGGATGCAACTTTAGGGAAAAAGACATCAGTGACAAATTTTGAACCCAGAACCATTTGAACTACAGTCAGAGCAACATACCAGTAAGCCAACTGACCTGTGAAGTACAGCACCTGGTTTTACAAACATATCCTTGTTGCCAGTCATACACTACTCCTATATATAGTGGCCCAAATCACAGTGTACTTGGGCCTCTGATGCAGACACAGAACCAGTACACAGACAAATATGCTGCTTGATGTATGGGAGGCCTACAATATCAGGTAGAGCTGACAACTGTACAGACTGTTGCTGAATATCCACAGTTGTGCCCCCTATTTATGGAGGGGTCATCTTATACTCTGTGTGCTCACATACTGGCAAGGGAGTGCAGATTGGGGTTACAAAGCCATGACAGACAGCTCAGTGTCACGTCATACCCATCAGAACACATATGTCCATACTAATCCTATGTTACACACTGTATGCATGTACATATGTCTTACAAATACACCTGCCATAATAATGACTTGGTAGTTACCATTCTAGAATCTGTCACATCAAGACACCCACAGGCCTGGCCCACAGCCCAGTGTGTGGAAAGAGAACTACATACGTTGATTGATTGATGCATTGTTGTATTGATATACAACATAGGAATAATGGAGCCCTGCAATGTCCAGCAAAATTGGTTGTTCCTACCACAGTCACTGCCAGTCTGCCACCCACAGTAGCATGTTAAACGCCTGCAGGGTGGGGCACATTTCACAATTATGAATATGTGTACTAAATGTTGCTTAACGCTCTCTGGATGGCACTATTATGTAACATATGCACCACAGGCACATGCCTCACCTAGACTGTTGTGGGTACCCTCAACCAGGCCATGCTGTGACACAACAGCTGACACCACAACCTCACTAATAGTAACAGCTTGCTCTCCCCCAATGTCTTCACAATCCCTAGTCTAACTCCTGGCCAGAATACAGCAGCTGTGGCCTGCTACACATGCAGCAATATGTCCATCTACCTGCTACAGACGTAACATTGCTCCCAAACATCTACAGCAGGGCATACACACAACAGCCAAACATAAAGGGTTGGGGGGGGTGTTGAGGTTTTAAGAGTCATGTCTCAGTCTGCCCCTACAAACATACACAGCTGATAGACCACCATCAACTGTAGAAAAGGATGTATGACACTCACATCTGCCTGTCTCCTTACTCACCCCAACACATATTTACACAGTACACTGTTACAGAATCTGAAAGTCTGTTAACAATGGCCAGACATAGCATGCAAAACTGTAGACATAACACATCAATTCAATCAGTGGACAGTATTTCCACCTACCCTCTGTGATGCTGTAGTTCCCACACCCCAATAATGTCCTGCTCACAGACCAGGAAAAGGGGCAAGGCCCACATGAAGGCCTTAATTATAGCACTGTGATGCCATGCCAGTGGCTAATGAAAAGGCAACATAGCTGTTCTGAATGCAATTAGCAAGTGGGAGCCACAGATTGGTGCACAGGCCATCATTTGTTCATGAGCATTGCCCACAAAAGGCAAGCTGCTGCCTATTCTAAACAGGTCTGACACTTTCTTCATGAAAACAGACTGTGATTATTTACAACACTACTTGTGAATTTCTTCTGACAAAGGAGTACAGCACTATACCAGGTATGTCATACAATTAGGCATGTAATGGAATGCAGATGATGCAGATGGGGGGATGCAGTCATGGGAAATAGGAATTTAACCAGTAGGTCTCAACAACACTTCCTGGACTGATATGTTGGTATTAGCCTGCTGTCTAGCACCTATGGCCATCCCTGATGGCTCGGTCTACAGTGACATAGATCACAGCTCTGGGCCCTGAGTCACCTCAGCAATGGTCAGCTCACATATGACTACTACTGGATTGTCTGTTGTACAATACTGACTGTGACACTGCCATACCAGCTAACTGGGATATTGTAAATAATCATATATAATTTGTGAATATTAATATGATACATATGCTTGCCTTATAAATGTAAGAGACCTATATATGTTATGTGGATATTAAACAACTGGTGCAGAAGCCTGTGCTGAGCTATACGTTATGTACTGAGCTCATAACTCTCAACTGTCCAGAGTTTTGCAGACTGACCACGTTTGCCTCATATTTATAGCCATGTTCTCATACATTTGTGTTTTGTCTGGAAAATCATTAAAGACTGAAGTCATAAAATAATAGCACACATTTGAATGTCAGATGTCATATCCTTCAGAATATTCCTGTGAATGCAAAACCTGGTATTCTATCAACTGCTTAAGTGTGTTGGAGCAATATTTGTAAAGTGTCACTATTTTTGGGCCTTTGCCCCCCCCCCCTTTATTTGTGCTTTTGTCCAGATGTCTTGCTCGAAAAAGTTGAGAGGTATGACTGAGCTTCAAGAGCACAGTGTGCCATATTGCCAAAGAACAGAACTGTATATCAAGTGTTACCTGTGCAAATGTATGTATTAATAGTGGAAGCTGGAAGCCAGAAACATGCAGACATAAGCTGCAAAACTTCAAGTAAATAATCTGAACTTCTACAAATGTGGTATCTCAGTTTCAATGCAGCAAGCAAACATAAATGTCTACAGCTACAGGTTTTTGTATTGTCTTGAAACATAAATAATTACTAGGTTGAAAATTAACTGTGTTATGACTTCCAGTTCTACACAAATATCAGACAGATATGTATGTCTGATGCAGGGAAGTATGTTAGTTGTCATTAGCCTGTGAAATAAAGGCAGGTGACAAACACTGATTGAATATGAGCTAACACAGCATTGATGTGGATTATTACTTTCAGACCTGTCTCACAGAAAGACCTTTGCATGTTGTATGTGTCTTTGTATCTGAAAACATCCACTCATCTGTATTTGCCCTGCTGATAATAAGGAACTAGGCTAATGTGAAATTGTTTACATATAGATGGGAATATAGTATATCTGTCTGATGTTTATGTGGTCTGCTTTGCTGTATCACTCATCTCTGCATGTAATTTTCATTTGAAGCTCTTTATTAAAGGTTTGATGACTTCTATTTTGTATCTTATTCTGGTATTACATTTGTTTTGTTTAAGTATTATGTTCTGTTGGAGTTTTAAGAGTTCTTGGCTAGGGTCAGTTAATAAAGTTACCAAAGAATTCCTTTGCAACTTGTGAATAGCATCAGTTAATTAATGTGAGGAGCTGAGAGACAGCATTGCTCTTTTAATTAGAAATATCTGTAGTTAGCTGAAGTGTTTGTCTGGTCTGCATTGCTCTGAGTATCAGTCATCTCTACATTTAATGTTGATTTGAAGCTCTTTAGTTAAGCTTTGAGCACTTCTATTTTGTATCTTATTCTAGTATTACATTTGTTTTGTTTTAAGTTTTCTGTTCTGCTGGAGTTCCCCCTTGTTGTGTTCTTATATTTGCTGGCTTTTGAGTTGGCCGCCCCTACTATAAATCTCATTTTGGACACTCCTCCCAGTCCTAACTCATCATTATCCTTATCCTACTGAGTAGACAGAGATCATTTGGGAGCCTTACATTATAGTGTTTCATCTCGACCCACTTAACCTAAAAAAAAAAACATTTTACTGTATTTGTGTTTCTTCCTACTTTATTACTTTAATTTGCTTTGGCTGCCTGTTCTTAAAATGACTCAATTGCACTTTTCTGATGCATTTATTACTGCTTGTTAGTAGCCTGATGTCATTGTAACTGTTATTCCAAGCCTTTGGGTTTAAGCACATGGGCTTCAGGCCAGTTGTTTTACATTAAGAAGGCTTGTGGTCTGCATTGTTGTGGGAGAAGACGGTAGATTATGCCCGTCTGAGCTAGAAATTGCTAGTTAAAGGCTTATTGTGACTGCTTTTTTGAACTATTTCTTTCTGACATTGGTACACCTTGTCTGCTATTGCATAGACTAGATCCTGACCTGCTGAATCTAGCTTTGTTTGTGTAACTTGAGCACTAATCCAGGCCATCTTTTTTGGAGAGGGTTCCCCTGTACCCTAGTGCTAGGAGTGTGCACTTAGAAGTTGTGTGAATGAAGACTGTTGGTGCAGGGCTCAGTTTTGAGCTTTAGTATTGGTTAATTGGTTAATAGGTTTAAATCTGTTTGCTCTTGTTTGCTACTGTTATATTTAAGTGCATATCTGTTCACCTGTGTTAAATTGACCTAAACAGAGTTTAAATATCTTTAGCATAGTCTGGTTACAGGTTTTGCTGCATTCACAACTGTTTGTGTGATTCCAGTGTTTCCTGCTATGCCATCTTGTGTTGGCCAGGGTCTGCCTGCACTTACTGGGAGTAAGTGAACTGATTGGCACTGGTTTGGCATAGGATGTTGAGCTAAGAGCTCAGGGACAAGGGCTGGTGGGTCAGTCCCAGTGTTCCTATTTTACCTTCATTTTTGTGGTGTTTAAACCCAGCATTTGTGTGGGCTTGTGCTTGTGTGCTGTTTTAACCCTTTGTGAGGTATTTCAGTTGCATTTTTCCCTTAACAGCACTCCTGTGTGAGTGAGGCCCTCTCCTGCAGCTTCTGTATTGATTTTATCCAGCCATACTCACACCTATAGGTACTATCCTCAGCTAGTACCCACTCTACTATCCCTGTCCTCTCTTCCACAGATTCTGATAACCATGGACGGACAATTTCCTGTGCTTTTTCCTGCTAGTCTGGTTGATATGGGCATCCTGAGATAGTGTAGCAACTGCCTTATGTACACAGAAAACTCTCTACTACTACCACCTAGGAACACAATATGTGAGAGATGCAATCACATTAAGAACCTAGAATCCTTGCTGTCTCAGTCACAAGCCAGTACCTGATTGACAGACCACAATGCTTTGCCAGAGATGGCCTTCATCTGTCTCCCCTGGGCTTTAAGCTTTGGGCAAAGGCACTTGCCTCACCCATAGTGCCTTTTTTAGGCAAAGTCATGAGCACAAAATTACCATCATGAAAGCTTATTATAAATATAATTTAAAAGTCATGCTGCTAAATGCTAGGATTCTTAGCATGAAATTGCAGTCATTGCAAGTATCCCTTGCCCGGAAGGATGCTGACATTTGTGCAATCACTGAAACCTGGTTCAAAGCTGTGGAAAGCACCCTAACCTTGCCAGGTTACTCATCCTACCATACTTTTAGACCCCAAATGGAGGGCTACAAAGCCAAAAGAGGTGGAGTTTCAAAATTTAGCATAGATATACATACCTCCAGGCTTGTCAAACTGTATGATGCATAGGAGACACTCCAAGTGCAGTTAAATGTTGACAAAACATTTTTATAATATGTTACAGTTTGCTATAGAACAAGAGTATACTGAATTTAGAAATTGTGAGTTTAATTTAACAAGCAAGAATGGAAAATGCTTAAAAATGTAAGTGTTAGACATGACATCATTTTTAAACATGCCGATAAAGGCAACACGTTAGTCATCATGAATTATGGTCAATATATTAACATGTGTAACAAACATTTAGAAGATGAAAAAACATATGAAAAAGTAGAGATGAGTATGTATACACAATCAATTGAGGAATATTTGAAGTTAATAGCTAAAGGTAGAAGGTTGGGATATTTTTCTGACAAAGATGAGAAGAAAAAGTTTGGAGTGTCAGGATGCAAAATGACCTATTTTTACTGTCTTCCTAAGATTCACAAGTCAGTGTATGACCCACCTGGTCATCTTATTGTGTCAGGGAGACAATATTTTTTGTCTAAGATAGGTCAATTTTTGCACTCTTACCTTTTATCTAAAGTACAGCTGTTGCCAGCCTATATTCAGGATGTATTTGACTTTTTAAATAAAATTAAAACTATCCAGTGGGGTCCTAATAAATATTGGATCACACTCGATGTTAAAAGTCTACACACAAATATTAGTCATCAGTTTGGGCTGGAAGCAGTGAAATTTTTCCTTAGGGAAAGTCCAGTAACTGAATTTGTAGTAGAATTATTGCACTTCTGTCTTAAAAATAACTTTCTTATGTTTGGAGAAAACTTGTTTAGACAGAAACAGGGCACAGCAATGGGGGCATCTTTTGCCCCTCATATGCCAATTTAAGCATGGGTCTGTTTGAAAATGAGTATGTATATAGGAATGAATTTTTTCATAAGCATGTCATTCTATATTATAGATTTATAGATGACTTGATTTTTTTGTGTGAAGGAGGTGAAAATGAAATAGAAGGGTTTGTACACATGATGGGGAACAACAAATTTGGATTGGAATTTGATGGTTTAAAGGTGGGTAAAAGTGTCCCTTTTCTTGATGTATATTTGGATGGTAGTGAAAATGAAAAAATTCGTACTAGAGTCCATAGGAAATTTGAAAATGAGTCAAATTGTCTAAGGGCTGAGAGCTGTCACCCTCCACACACTATTAGCTCTATACCCTTTGAAGAATTTATACGTCTATATAGATTATGTAATAATGAAATTGATTATAAAAAAGAAATGATTAATACTATCAATATGTTTAAAATATGAGGTCATAACATGCCAATGTTGGAAGAATGTTGGGATAAATTTCTTACTGAATACATTTTTAGTGTAGAAGCACAACACTCAGTGGGCAGGCTATATGTAAAAAGACATAATTATCAAATAAAATATATACTTTATTACAACATTTAGTGGTTTTAGTAGTATACTTCAAAAAATTTTATTTTTTTATTGGAGATACATTGTTATGTTAGATGATGGACTTGCTGACAAATTGGGGGTTCCTATTATGTCTTATAGGAGGGGTAGGAACCTCAAGGATTTGTTAGTTAAATCAAAAGTAATAGTTCCTGTGGTCAATATAGAGAGGAATTTAAATGAATTAGGTACTAAAACCATGTAGAAAATGCAAAGCATGCAACATTATTAGTAAGAGTTTTAAAAAAATTAATGGATGTAGTTTTGAAGTTAAGGAGAGTTTCTGTTGTTACACAGAGGGCATTATTTATGCCTTGAAATGTTTTTGTAAAAAAAATTATATAGGTGAAACCAAGAGACCCTTTAAAATACGTTTATTGGAGCATATTAGGGATATAATTAGAAACAAAAAGGAAAGTGCTTTAGCTACACAGTTTAATGAATATCATAATGGCAATAGTGAGGATCTTAAGGGTACTATTTTAGAAAAAAAATATATATATAAAAGAATGAACATGATTTGAAAAATCAGTTGCTGGCAAAGGAATCAACATATATTTTAAAATTTGATACTTTAACTCCTAATGGGTTAAACAATGAAATTAATTGGAGATATCTTATTTAACTTGATTAATTGATTGTTTTATTGCATTTTTAAATGTAATTGTTTAACTGAAGGGTGTATTTAAGCAGGGTGCATTGTACACATGTTATACTCCTTGAAGGCTTGTTATAGCCGAGACATCAGAGTGTGCTTTTTTATTAAACTACAGTGTTGGATCATCAGTTGGTGGTTTTATTCTTCATTCATTTCTTCATTTGTGGTGTTGTTGGAACTGTTGACAAAACACCTATTCAAATCATAGCTAGCTACAGATCTTCAACCATGACTCAGGACACCCACTTCACCTATCTGGACTTACTTAAATCCATCAAGATTCAACCCTCTCCCCTGAGCCTGGGTGACTTTAAATACCCAACCATAGAGTGCAAGACCTATTCGACCCAAACATGAATGTACAGAGATTCCTCCGCTTTGTCGATGCAAATGTATTGGATCAGCTTGTCACCATCCCTACAACAGGTGGAAATATCCTGTACTTGGTCCTAACCAACATGAGTAGCCACTGTAGGACTCCTTTTGAAGTCACCATCTACCCTGCTCCCCCCCACTTGTCAGGGTCAAATGAAACCACTTTTCCAAACCTGATTACAATCTCCTCAGAGCAGGTATAAGCAGTTTCATAGCCACTGTCGCTTCAGTTGGAACTAGCAATAATGTCCAAGCCTACACCAAAAAACTATATGAGCACCTACATTGCTGTATGGACTCAGCAATACCTGACAGGACCAAGTCATCTCCCTCAAGGAAGAGTAAACCTGTGTGGTGGACATCAGCAATAAACAAACTCTATAATAGAAGGAAATATTTGCTGTCCAGGGCCAAGAAGGAGCAGGTGCCAAGTTGGAAGCAATCTCTCCTTTGTCTGAACAAGCAAATAAGGTCACTGGTGAATTACTCTAAGGCTAACTTTGAGTCCAAATTGGCCACATCCACCAAAGACAGTCACAAGGCCTTCTTCACATATGTCTGCAATCTCAGAGGCAGCACTCAAATCTGCTCTGAACTGGTGGTCAATTACACCACATACACATATGCCATAGATATAGTCAACCTGTTAGCAGACAGGTTCAGTGAAAACCTCACACCGTTATCCTCCCCATCAGTAAACCAGGACAGCACTAGCACCTGCCCTCTCCCCTCATCATCATGGAGCAGGTCCTTAATTCCCTGTCAAAGGCAAAAAATTAAAGTCTCCATGGGACCTGATAACATCTCTGGCTGTATCCTATATGAACTCAGGCATGAGCTCTCAGCTCCATTAGACACCGTATTCAACCAAAGCCTGAGCACCAGCTTCATCTCTGCTGAATGGAGGACAGCCATTGTCATCCCTCTACACAAAAGTGGGGCATCCACTGACCCAGGCAGTTATAGACCCATCAGCCTAACTAGCCTTATCTGCAAGGCCATGGAATGCATTATCATGGACCTTATAAAAAGAGACTTCGGCAACCTCCAAACGCTTGACCCCACACAGTTTGGTTTTGTCAAAGAGAGATCAGGCCTGTTAAACTTGGTCGACTTCTTTGAAGCAGTCACCAAAGTCATGGACGAGGGAAAGATGGAGCACACTGCCTACCATAACCAAGCCAAAGACTTTGACACTATTCCCCACTCAGCCATAATACATAAACCTTCCCAGCTAGGCATCAACCCATATGTTACCAGATGGGTAGCTAACTGGTTCACTGAGAAAACTCACTCATTCAAAGTAGGGGAAGTCACCTCTAGTAGTAGACCCGTAAAGAGCAGTGCACCCCCAAGGATTGGTCTTGGGGCCTCTACTGTTAGGGATATACTTTTCTGCAGTGCAAGCCAAAACCAGTAGTCGATGGCTGACCAAGTTTGCAGATGACTGCAAGCTGGGCGCCGTCTTACATTCCCTAGTGATGTGAACATCCATGACTGGTGCCAGAATCATTGCCTCAAACTGAATGCCAAGAAATGTATCATTATCCCCTTTGGGGTAAATGTCATCCACACAAATTATGACAGTAATAACAATGTACTAAGCATGCAATCAGTCATGAGGGACTTGGGCACCCAGGTTGATAGCAACCTGACAGTTGATCACTGTATTGTCTTCGTTGTACATAAGGCTTTCTACATGGCCCACCTCATAAATAAGGTTATGTCGTCCAGGAACCAGGAGGTCATAGCATCCCCGTACTCCTCCCTTATTAGACCCATTATCGAGTACAATGCCTCCTTTGGCATGTACCTTGCCAAGCACATGCAGCAGTTGCAGAGTCCACAGAAGTTCCTAACTATGAAAATCCATGGTCTCAAACACCTATCCTGTATAGATAGATTAAAAGCCCTTTCCCTCTACTCAGTCTCATACAGACTGCTCAGAGGTGACCTGTGAATGGCATACATGTCTATTTCTGACACAGCCTTGATGGAGTTACTGCATATCCATAAGACAAACCCCATTCGCGCAACACACACACACAAGGCCTTAACCTGGTCTGAACATGAATAGTACTTGTTGGCAGGATAGATTTGTGTCCTAAAGACTCCATCATCTGTGGAATAGACTCCCTCTCCATGTCAAGCAGAGTACCTCTCTAGCCCTTTTTAAGAGGAACCTGGGCAACTGCATGAGAAACAGAAAATACACACCTGGGATCCCACCTCTGTCCCAGCTGGACAGGGGAAACAGGTGCTGACTTTGAAGGTACATGGGCAAAAATCTTGGCTAGGCTTATAAGGGCATCTGGGCCAATAGCCTAGGATAATCTCCTGAACCTATGAACCTATTACATTAGATGTTTGCGGTATATATTTCAGACTGTCCTGCAATGTTGTTTTAAATTATTCCCTGTGAGTCTGAAGTGTGTAGTTACTGTATTGATTGAGAATTGTCTTGTTCCTTTATTAGTTATTATTAAATATAGTTAAACCTTGTCATTGTGTCTGGTCTGTATAGAACTGCTCTCAGTTAATGCGTAGCTCAGATGTCCCAGGAATGTCCACATGCACCTGTAGGAGCACTCACCCTATTTGTGGTATGTAGGGTGGATGACATGGTACTGTAACGCTGCCCATAGGGGACACACAGCAGTCAATGGCAGTGATGTGTGTGGACACATAACACAGTCTGTCACAGCAGTCAGGCCATTTAAGGTATTCCTGGTACCATACGAGGTTACTAGGCTATGAGCCCTGAGCAGCAATATCCCTAGGACACATGTTAACCCATGTGTATGCAAGGAAGCAGCTGATGTCCCCATCCAACAGGGACACAGGTGGTACTCCAAAGGTGTATGTGCTGTTAACCATCCAGTTGACCAGGTTATGTCTGCAAAGGTGTAGGTAGCTACCTTGTCTGATGTGGACAGGGTGCCCATTCCACTGCAGGGTGATTGTGTGGGACACACATCCAAGCCACCAACAAGGCCAGTCCAGGTCACTCACCAAGTGGAGGTTGTGTGTTTGTGTGTTTGTGTGTGTGTGTCTGTGTGTGTGTATGTGTGTGTGTTTGTGTGTGTACGTGTGTGTGTGTGTGTGTGTGTGTGTGTGTGTGTGTGTGTGTGTGTGTGTGTGTGTGTGTGTGTGTGTGTGTGTTAACAGACTGGAGCATTACTTGCACTCGTGCAGCAGTCACAGCAATGTGGAGTCTGTGATTGCCTGGCATGCCAGAGTGAGGTCACTCCTGAAGAGTATGTATGACACCAGGTAGAGAGTTGGCCTTATAGCCTATAGGTGTACGGTAGATGTTTGTTGGCCTGATATGCCCTGGTGGGAAACCTCTGTGATGTCCCCAGCTGCTGCCTGTGCCATCTGATGTGAATGATGAATGGAGGATTATGCACATTAGTGGTCCTCATTGGGGGAACATGAAACATCAGGATCAGGAGGGCAACGCATGCTGTAATGGCAGTATGGTCTACTTCTCGATGTCGAAAGCCGACAATATTGAAGTTGATATTGTCGGCACCACAACATCGAAAGCGCAGAACATCGTTCGGGTAAATGGAAATCTCCATAGGGGGAGATTTCCGTTTACCTCAATGTAGTGCGGTCTCGGAGTTGGAATATTTAAGTAGGGGGTGTGAGGGGTGCAGGGGGGCTGCCCCCTGTCTACACTAGTTAGTTTTTATTTTTGTTTGTTTTCTTTTTAAACGTTATTCAATGTTTTACTACATCGATCACTAGAAGTCAACCTTTAGTGATTCGATTTAGTAAGATTTCGATAATGTGATATAGACATTGTGACAATACCCACACACATTATGTGCTGATAGATGGCAGGGGTATGATGTCGGTATTAGCAGTGGATAGTGCTAGCAAAAGTGGATGTGCTGGATCTGTACATAATGGTGGCCAATGTATGCAGTTCTGTGTTGTGTTTCTCTGTTTATGTCTTTCAGATGGGATGTACCGCAGACAGCAGATGGCATTCTCAGAAGCCAAGACTGTGGCTATCATTGATGCACTCTGACTCCATCACAGGGTACTGTTGGGGAGAAGCCAGCAAAACCTGCAGGGACACACTGCCATATTGGTGGGACTGGTAGCAACTGGAACAGTCTGGGCCAACACGACAGTACCTACGAACAGGTCCGACACCATGCCACCGACCTCATCCACAGTGCACGGCAAAGGGCTGCAGCTGTGTCTAGGGTCCATGCTGGCACAGGTGGAGGACCTGCTATGCAAGCACAACTGACAGCCATTGTGGAGTTCCTCATCAACCTTGGTGCAGCCACCACATCCCAGGAAGCAATCACCAGATATGTCATGGAGGTGGGTGGCACAAAGTCAACAGCCGAGGAGCATTCAGGTAAGGCCACAGTGGACATCACTTCAATACTGTACTATTCATAGTAGCAGTCTTTGCATATCTGGATGCATATGTCAGGTCAACCTGCATTTGTGGGTGGGCTTTTGTATTGCACACAAGTGTACAGCTATTGTGAATGTCAGCAAATCGATTAGTATCACAGCTTGTAGTGTACATGTTCAGAAATGCACATAGTATCTTGCACCAATGTCACATATGTGTGTGTGTGCTGACAATACATCTTTCCCATAATGACATAGGTCCCTCTGGTGTGGCTGGGGAACAGCTACCTGAAGCTGGTGGGTGTGGAACTGTCTTTTTGTAGCTCAGCAATACCCTAGGCATTTTAAGGGCAGGCAGTTTTCCATGCACACAACTGTTATGCTTAGCCATATTGCAATATGTGCATGTTCACTTGTGGGGTTAACTGCAGTGCATCACATTGGTCATCACAGGAGCCTATTTGCAGGTGCTGTAACATATTGGCACATGTTTTATAGGTGTAGCCACTGTGCTATACAGGGGTACATTAGTACTGTATACACAGGTGCACTGTGTGTTAGATGAAGGTGCATCATATAATCCCACTCCTCACGTATCTCTCAGGTGTACAGTAGTAGCAACATTAACTGGACGTAGCTGCACTGCATGTTGTTGAGGGTCTGTGCACAGTGTGTCTGTTGTGGTCTGATTGTGTGTCATGTATGTCATCATTCAGAAAGTGTGGTCTGCATAACGCCTTTGTACCACCTCACCTGTGTGTGTGTGTGTGTGTGTGTGTGTGTGTGTGTGTGTGTGTGTGTGTGTGTGTGTGTGTGTGTATCAGAAAACATTATAGTGCAGGTAGTAATTTACATTTGTTGTCTTCCCCTCACAGGTGGGCATGGGGGTTGGTGTCTCTCCCCCTCACAACCTGATGTCAGTTTCTGATTGGACTCTGATGATGATGGTGGTCATAGTGAAACACAGGTGGGGTTGTTGGGGACTGAATCTGTACCATTGGTTGACATCCCACTTCCAGCCACACTGTCCCCACACAAAGTCAGTATGCCCACACATACCCAGTCCCCAGCAGGCACATATATTGGACAGTCAGAGGGTGGCAGCATCGAACAGGCTAGTGTGGCAACTATGGCATCTGTGACTGTCAACAGTAGCCATAGCCAGAGACCTGGTGAGGTCCCACACATGAGGATTGACAGGGGTACTCAGAGGACTGCTGCCCATCCAGCCCCTGTCAGAGGTGTCACAGCAAATGTCACCCGCCGCATGTTTTGGTCCATCATGGAGGCACAGGTATGTTCTGAACAGTACACCAGACAGATGCTTAGGGTCATGGATACAGCACTTTCTGCCATGCATAATGACCTCTGTGGCATTGCTGATGCTGTACATCATTTTGCTGATGTTAAGGATAGATGGTGGGGTGAGACATTGTCAGTGCTTAACTGTGCAATATCTGTGCTTGAGCATGTGTTGAGAGTTGGGCATCGGACACGTGGACTTAGGTCAGCAACAGTATCAGCTGAGAGACCACTTCGCCATGAACATTCACAGGCCCATGGTGGCAGTACCACTAGCACTACTGAAAGGAGGGTACTGTCCACACCACAAAGTAGCAGGCCATGAGCACATGGTCCTGGCTGGTCCTGTGAGGGAAATGGATCCAGCAGACAATAGTCACCATCAGGAAGTAGTACTACATCTGGCCTTGGACCTAGTGGTGCCAGTGACACTCCTGGCAGAACAAGTTCCTGAGTCCATGGCCGGAGACAGTGAACTGTACATCCTGCCATGTGCAGTCCACAACTGTCCAACATTCCCCTGTGTAGGGCTAGCACATGGCTGTGTGCATACACACACTCACATATCACTATCATATGCAGGTCACCATCAGACGCACACAGCTGCACTCCATGGCCCAGTTGAATACCACCCCTGCAGACAGAGACACACATGATGTCAACTGTATGGCCCAAGCTAGGCCTTTGGCAACTTCACACCACACCCTGTGCATGTGATGATACTTGTGCCATATCCCTGTTATCCATACCATCGATGCAGGGACATGCTAATATGGGTCTGATGCACAGGGTGAATATAGTACAGTGTAGTAATGTTATGCTGTGTAAGGTGCTGTCTGCTGGCAATTGTCATGGGTATACATCAAAGTGTATGTACCTCTCTTCCATGATACATTATTGCTGTCAGTACTGCTGACTGATTGCTGTCTCACATACCTTATTCTGTTTGTGTTCCATGTATCTGTGTGTGTACAGCCTGGGGAGCTGCCAACAATACCAAAGTCGAGTATGGTGGAGTGGAAACACAGTGACCTTTTCACTGCCAAGGTATGGCTGTATATGTACATGTTTACCTATGTGTGTGAGAGATAATGGAGGCAGACCTTGCATGCATACCTCTTGACACAGCCAGCTAGCCTTCATACATGTCACCTGGGTGTTCTGTAGGAACACAGGTTCATAAATACAGAGGAGGTTACTACACTACTGGCCCTGGGTCCCTCACATGCCTAGCCATTACTTTGTCCCAAACAGAATCATCAATCAGCACCTGTTACCCCTGCCATTGCTAGACACAGGTTGAACCCCAGGGACAGATGTATTTTTCCCCATCCACTCAACCTTGATGCAGTTGATGAGGGTATGCATGGTACTGTGTTTGACATGTTTGGGGAGTGTAGTCCTGACACAGGTTAGCCTCTGGTAGCCAAACCTGAATCTCCAGCATGTGTTTCTGCTATCTCATATGTGAGTCAGGCCTCTAGTGCCGGTAATGCACACAGAGTTATACTCTCATACATGGGGCAGCTGTTGAAAGGCTGAGCGCAAAATTGCCATATTGGCATGCCACAGACACCTGTGGATAACCTGACCGCTAACCACTGGGGCGATACTGATTACAGGCTGTCTGCATGGAATAGGTGTTGAAGGCCATGGCTGACCTTTGTGGTTATTAACACAGCGTTTACAGTTTCTGCAGATCTCTGCATAGGTGCATAGCAGACCAGCCATGCTGCTAATGTATTGTTGTACTGACTGAGGACCATTCAGAGGTAATGTCCACCTTTTGTCTAGATAAGGTCCCTTTACCTATGTGGTGAACTACATAGAACCTTCTTCAATTATGTCAGGAACCTCCGTGGCAAAGGCCGTGTTTATTCCGGATTAGTCCTTAACAGTATCACATACACTGACCCTATTGACTTAGCCAATCTGCTAGCAGATAGGTACAGAGCAAATTTTACCCCCCTGTCCTCCCAAAGGCCCTTTCAACATTCCCAATACTTGTCCTGCACCTCACATCTCCGTAAATCAAGTGTTACAGGCCCTATCCATTGCAAAAATCACAACTTCCATGGGACCTGATAGTATCCCAGGATGTATTCTGCACCATCTCCAGCATGAACTGGGTTCACCATTGACTGGCCTATTCAACCACAGCCTAAGTACTGGCTTCATTCCAGCAGAGTGGAGAACCACCCTTGTTATTCCCTTGCACAAAGGTGGTGCCACTACTGACCCTGGAAACTATCACCACATTAGCTTGACAAGTCTGATCTGTGAAACCATGGAGCATATTATTATGGATCTCATAAACAAGGGCATAGGCAATCTCCAAGCACTTGAGCCCACCCAGTCCAGACCCATCAAGGACAGATCTTGCCTGTTGAACATGGTTGACTTCCTTGAGACTATCAACAAGGCCCTGGATCAGGGAAAGTAAGTACATATAGCTTACCTTGACTTGGCCAAGGCCTTTGACACAATCCCCCACTCTGGCATCATCAAAAAACTAACACAACTTTGTGTAAATCCCTATGTCATCAGGTGGGTGGCAAACTGGCTCACTGGCAGGACCCTCAAAATCAAAGTAGGCACAGCGGCCTCTGATAGTAGACCTGTCACTAGTGGAGTTCCCCAGGGATCTGTCCTGGGACCCCTTCTGTTTGGCATCTATTTTTTGGAGGTACAGGCAAACCCAAAAGCCCTGTGGCTGACCAAGTTTGCCAACTACTGTAAGTTGGGTGCTGTCATTGACTCCTCAAACAATGTTAACATACTACAAGAGGGTCTCACAGCAACTAATGACTGATGCCAAAGTCATGGCCTCAAGCTAAATGCAAAAACATGTATCATCATACCATTTGGCAAAAACATGACCCCTACTGAGTACCACATCAATGGCAACCCCCTAAGCACACAACCTGTGGTGAGTGACCTGGGCACTCAGGTTGATAACCTCACATTTGACTATCATGTAGCAGCAGTGGTCAGAAAATACTTTTACTTGGTTCATCTCATCAGTAAAGGGATTGTATCCAGGAAAAATGAGGTTATACCTCTCTGTACTCCTCCCTCATTAGACCACTAATTGAGTATAACACCCCATTTGGGATGTACCTCTCCAAACACCTGCACCAACTGGAAAGGCCACAGAAATACCTCACAAAGAGAATATATGGCCTCCAATACCTGTCCTATGTGGACAGGCTCAGATCACTATCACTATACTCAGTATTGTACAGATTGGTCGTGGGTGATCTGTGTCTCATCTACAAGGCAATCTCAGACCCTGGCTACTGGAGATGCTCCATATCTGTAAGTGCAACTTCTCATGCACTACTCGCTCAGAAGGCCTGAACCTAATATGTGACATTAACATAACCTACTAGAGGGACATGTTTGTCTCCAAGAGGCTGCCGGGTCTCTGGATTACACTTCCCATACACATCAAACAGAGCACCTCACTGACCCTTTTCAAGCACAACCTTGATGAGTGGATGGAAAACCACAAATTTGTCCCAGGAGTTCTACCTGTGTCCCTCACTGACAGGGGAAACAGGTGACAGGGGCAACAAGTGCTGAATGAGGTTTGCTTTGGGGGATAAACTCTTGGTTAGGCTTGTAAAGTTCCCAGGGGCATTAGCCTATTAACCTCCTTTGATCCTATGAAGCAATTCCTGACCACTGCCACTCCTTGTTGCCTGCATGCAACATTGTTGCCATCCTGAGTACCTAGGTCTGTCATTGCAGTCTGTGTGCTTGTGGGGTTGGTGCTGATGTGGGAAATAATGGGGACATGTCCTTGCTGTATGGCATGCTAACACTATTGTCTGCATTTAGCTTGAGGCCAGGAGATTGACACCATTCCATACCCACTGTATTGCCCATTGCAGTGTGTTAACAGGAGTTTGTGGCTCAGTGACAGACTGCACAAAGACTACAGCTGACACAGCCTTAGGCTGTACCTACGTATGTGGGTGGTGGCAGTTAGCATTCATTTCTGTATACATGTGGGTTATTGGGGACAGCAGGTAGTCACAGGGCCTTCACATGTCTACATATTGCACACACATAGGCAACACAGATTGTGATTGCCACCTTGTCAAATGTGGACTGTGGGACACGTCTTGTACTAATGTGACAATTGGTAGGACATACTATAACCACAGCAAGTGCAACACACAGGACTTCCTTTGGTTGCTACTATGAGACCTTATTTATGTGACATTACCTTAGCTTAAGCTATTTTTCATAACATTAAGGTGCTTCTTATGTGCAATAACTGCTGTATGCAATCAGTAGACAACTGTATGAAATGTTTGTTGTCCTACACTCTTGCGACTTCTTTATTGTGTCAGTTGTTGTCACAGGTCGCACCTTGCCAAACATGGACTGCAACCTGTAGGGTGGTACAGATGGTGGCCATACCTAGAACCTCTGCATATGCCTGCAGATTGTCCTGATATTTGATACATATTTTATTTCCGTCTGTCATAACATTGTGGTTTTCTGGCAAACTGCTGGGAAATCATGACAGGCTAACATTACAGATTAATGACGGATATTGTCATGTAACAACGCATACCCTTTGGAAAGTGCATTCATATGCAAGACCTGTTCTGGTATCTACTTTCCATGCATGTCACAGCAATATGTGATGGTTGTGCTCAATGTTAGATCTTTGCCCCACTTTTCCACATGTCTTTAACCAGATGTTCTGTGAGAGGTTGAGAGGTATGCTGGTGGCCATAACACAGTTAGACATCTGCAAGAGGATATAAATACACACACATGCACGCACACACACACACACACACACACACACACACACACACACACACACACACACACACACACACACACATGGGATATGTTTATCATACACACATAGTTGCCGGTGCTGAGATTAGAACCCCTACCTATCTAGTAATTTGTAGTATAATGCTACTTTGTTATCGCATGCACCACAGAGCTTACAGGCCTGATGAGTGTCCAGAGGTACTTCTAAGGTGAATGACATCAGCAGGCCTTGTAAAGTAGGGAAATGGGAAGTGTATTTTGTGTGAGGAAGGCCTCAAAATACTTTAACCTACAAATACACACACACACACACACACACACACACACACACACACACACACACACACACACACATACACATGGGCAGGTGATGTCAGATTACAACCACTACCTCACTACTATTACATAATGGAGTTCACCTTTATAGTGGCACATGCCACTAGTTACAACTGGTGTGCAATTTTCTGCAGCAGACATCACTCTATGTCTTTCTGGGTCTCTCTCTCTCTCTCTCTCTCTCTATATATATATATATATATATATATGACTCTCTCTCTGTCTGTGTCTCCCTCTCTGTCTCCCCCTGTCTCTGCCTGCATATAATTCATATATTTGTATATGTTGAAAATATATATGTATGTGTATCACACTCAACGGATGCAAATATATCACATATGAGCCACCTACAGATAGCTGAGGGTAATCCTGTGTGATGGGGTGGGAAGAGACAGTTAAGCTGTACATAGCTGTCTGTATGCAAAGACATATATGCACAATACAGTTGTATAGTCCGATGTGGGTTTAGACATGGTCTGTAATTCTCTAAGTGTAGGACCATGCCCAGTATGACCTTCTATAGTAAGAGTGGGAGTCCATTCCAGAGATAGCTGTACTCTGGTCCAGGATTTTGTGTGCTACAGCCATACCTCTCAACCTCTTAGTGCATGAAATCAGATCAAAGCCTGTTAAAATGGGGGGGGGGCAATGGGCAACACATAGGGAAATATTTTAAATATTGTTCTTATAAACTTAGACAGTTGCTAGAGTAACATTATTTGTTTTAGCATACATTTTCTGAAGGATATGAGGTCTGAAACTGAAATGTATGTCATTATTTACTGACATAAATCCTCAGATCATCCCAGTGATTTACCATAAAAATACAGATTTTATGAGGAACAGACCAAAAATATTTATCCAAAATCTGGGCAGTTGAGAGGTATAGCTACAGTCGATTGGCTGATGAAGCTGTGTAAACAGTCCAGCACCTCAGTGATATACTGGCTGAGGGTCTCCTGGTTGTGTGCTATCCTTAAATGGAAAGTCATATCCTGGTGTGGATACAGAGTGCACTGGACTGAGCAGTTTTTTCCATAATATGTGTGGTATATTCTAAATAGCACTGTGATTTCCTGGTATGTCAGTAGCAGAGCAGTATAGGTACATAGGTTCATAGGTGTATACTAGGCTAATGGCCCTGGAGCCTTTACAAGCCTAGACTATAGGATTACCCGAGCATCGTGTCACCTGACCTTAGCTTCCAGTGCCTCTGTTAAGTAGAGGCACTGGAGTGATCCCAGGGGTGAAGTTTCTATTTCCCATCCACTCATCAAGATTTCTCTTGAAGACAGACAGTGAGGTGCTCTGTTTGACATGTATGGGAAGTCTGTTCCATAGCATGGGCAGTCTCTGGGTTATGAACCTGTCCCTCCAGCATGTTCTGTTGATTGTGGTAATGAGGTTGAGGTCTCTGGAGCATGTGGTGTGGAGGGATTGGTATTTCTTTAAATGTAGCATTTCTAACAGAGCTGGGCTTTGTAAGTCAAGCAGAGATCACCTCTAAGTAGGTGATATGAGACAGAGAATATTTTTTTTTAGTCTTTCCATATAGGACAAGTGTTTTAGGCCTAGGATCCTCATTGTGAGGTACTTTTGCGGCCTCTCCAGTTGTTGCAGGTGTCTAGTGAGGTACATGCCAAATAGGGCATTGTACTTGATGATTGGCCTAATGAGGGAAGAGTAGAGAGAGACAGTGACTTCTTTCTTCCTGGATGCAAAACCCTTAGTAATGAGATGTGCCACATAGAAGGACTTTCTGACCACAGTGTCAGTGTGGTGGTTAAAAGAGAGGTTACTGTCAACCTGTGTTCCCAGATCTCTTATAACACCTTCTGTGTTCAGTGGACTACCATCGATGTGGTAGTTCATGGGAACTGGGTTTTTCCCAAAGGGGATGATGACACATTTTATGGCAATGAGATTAAGGTCATAGTTTTGACACCATTCGTTGGACTTAGTGAGGCCTTTCTGTAGGATGTCAACATCACTTGGGGAGTTAATAATGGTTTCCAACTTGCAATCGTCTGCGAACTTTGTCAGCCAGAGTCCCTTTGTGTTGGACTGGACTTCTGAAAAGTAGATACCATTCTGATCCCTGTGAGATTCCACTCGTGACTGGTTGGAAGTCTGACTTGGAGTCAGCTACTTTCACACTGTGGGTTCTATCTGTGAGCCAGTTTGCAACCCACCTAGTGATATAGGGGTTGATGCTTAGCTTAGTGAGTTTTTCTATGATTCCTGAGAGGGGAATGATATCAAAGGCCTTGGCCAGATCAAGGTAGGCTGTATGAACCACCTTGCCTTCATCCACAGCTCTGGTGACTGACTCAAAGTAGTCAACCAAGTTGAGCAGGCATGGTCTACAGTTCACAAAACCAAACTGTGTGGGATCCAGAGTTTAGAGATTCCCTATATCCTTGTTTATTAGGTCCATGATGATGCGTTCCATAGCTTTGCATGTCAGACTTGTCAGGCTAATGGTTCAATAGTTCCCAAGGTCTGTATTTGCTCCTCCTTTGTGAAGAAGGATGTGTATAGCAGTGTGCCATTTGATAGGGACAAAGCCTGAGGTGAGACTGTGATTGAACAGGGCACACAGTTGAGGTGCCAGTTCACTCTGTAGTTCATGTAGAACACAGCCAGGGATATTGTCAGGTCCAATAGTACCTGTATTCTTGGCCTTGGACAGTGCTGTTTTAACCTGTGCAGCAGTAATACTGGGTGTCTGGCAATCTACTGGTATTGTGATTGGTCTTTGGGGGGGGTAAAGCTGGCACTGAATCTGTTGGCCAGTATATTGGCAATATCTGTTGGCTTGGTATAGGAGGTACCATTGTGCAGTAGCTCAGAGCAAATCTGGGTATTGCCATGGAGGTTCTTTACATAACTATAGAAGGCCTTGTGGTTGTCTTTACTATCTGCTGCAATTCTGTTTTCATAGCTAGCTTTAGAGGATTTGATGAGGGATCTCAACTTTTTGTTGAGGCTGATAAGGGAGTTTTTCCAGTCTTGGGACTTCACCTTATTCCACATCAGTTTGTTCTTTCTGTTGTAGAGTTTGTTTATGACAGGGGACCACCAGATTGGCTTCCTTTTTTGGAGTAGAGTATCTTGGTTCTATTGGGTATGGCAAGATCCATGCATTTGTGTACGTGTTCGTACAGTGCATTGGTGTATGATTCGGTGGTCATGCAACTATTCTCCATTTGCATGGGTGCCGTGAAGTTAGCCACCTCTGTTCTTAGGATCCGAAACATAGCTTTGGAGAAGTTTTTCATGGTGGTTACCTTTGCGGGGGGTGTGAGGGATGTGGATTTCCAAGGTGATTTGTTTGTGGTCAGATCTAACCAGGGAGGAGTTAACTATTGGTATAGAGCAATGGTCGCTCATGATAGTAATGACCAGGTCAAGGATGTTGCTACCTCTAGTGAGGGTAAGAACAAGCTGGTCCAGGGCATTGGGATTAATGAATTCCAGGAAAGGTTGGGCAAGGGTATTGGTAGATGAGTAGTTTTCCCAGTTAATGTAGGGGTAGCTGAAGTCGCCCAGTATGAGTGTGTTAGGTTGGACCCTAATATTCTCCAGGGTGCTTAGAAACGTGGAGCGAGTGTCTTGGGACATGGTTGGGGACCTATAACAGGCTATGACCTGAATCGCTGTCTTACCCAATGTTAGCTGCACCTGAAGTATCTCTGAAGTGTTATGTTGGGCTACCAGTCTGGAGGTGTGCACATCCTTTATGAATATGGAAACACCACCATTTTTAGAGCTTCGGTCCAAGCTCTGGGGCTAAAAGGTGTGGAATGAGTTATAGCCTGGTAGTGCAGGGGTGATTTCTCCTGCCTTGAACCAAGTCTCTGTTACAGCACAAATGTCGATGTTCTCCCTTTTAAGGAGTGCTCTGAGTGAGTGCATTTTGATATTTAGTCTTCTAGCATTTTGCAGCATGACCCTCAGATTGTATTTGTTTGTAGCTGTTATGGTGGTAGTTTGGTCTTTGGAACACCGCCTAAAAAGGCACTATATGGAGGATTCCAAGATGGCTGCTAACTAGGAAACAGTAGCTTCTGTAAGCTCTTATCACCATCAATTAATCTGCTTAAATCACCTGCTACTGCTGCATCCAAACCTATGAAAAAGATCTTACAAGACAGAGCTAACTAAATCACACTTACCTGTAGAGAACTTTTTTGGATTTAAAGCACCAAAAGGTTAGCTGATCCCTTTTTCCATCAGAGGTGTAGTGGGTTATCCAGCCATATGCGCTCAGGCGTGACATAATTGCAAGGCTCCTACACAAGCAAATAAACAAAAAATCATATCAAGATGGAACAAATGGAGTCACAATCCTAGAAGACTAGGCTGCCATTAATATCATCTCCAGAGAAAGAAGTATCTACAAAAAAACAAAAAACATCCAAAATACAATCGGAAGCTCCAAAGCAATCCCTGAAAAATAAATCTGAACAACCCTTTCTTATGGAGGAACTCAAAGCAGCATTAACTCCACTTCAGTCTGAAATCCAAGCCTTCTCTTTTGGAAACAACTTGGAACAAATTATTTCTAGATTGGACCAAAATGAAGCAAAAATTATGGGAAATGAGATAAAAATACAGGAACTACAAAAAGTCATCTCCACAAATGAAACTTCCATAAAAGACATGCAACAAAAAATAACAGATCCTGAAGCAAGGACGAGGAGCAACAATGTGTTGATCAGAGGTATACCAGAGAAGTTTGAACAGCCACAACTCTCCAGCATTGCAAAGGAAATCTTTGAACTTTCCACAGCAAATAAAGATCTAGCACAGTCATTTACAATTGAGAGAATACATCAGGCTTTGAGAAAATCACAGTCTCCGGATGCACCAAGACAAGTCTACACAAGATTATTAAATGCTTCCCGCACTCAATCAATATTGTTGTCTGCAAAAAAAAAAAAGTTTATAACATGGAAAAGAAATAAAATCACAATTGCCCAAGATTTACCATTTCTCATAAAGCAGTCCAGACAAACTCTCTCATCCTTCTGCAAGTTCCAGATAAACAAAAACATTAAATTCCAGATGAAATACCCAGCGACACTATCTTTTCAACACAAAAGCACCACATATTCAATCAAAAACCTTCAAGAAGCAAAATCTGTCTTTCACAAAGCATTTGGTGAAGTGCCGACGACCTCGGGGTAAACAAACAACAAAATGATACACAGTATTAAAATCAGACCTGATTCTAAACAAAAAGAAATATCTTAACAAAATGATGCACTCACATGTTTTTTTTAAGCTCCAGAAATGGATATAATTCCAAATGGATGTAAAATAGTGATGGTAACTCTCCTGCAGCCTTGCAGTTTAGGTGGAATCTTTTTGTTTTACCTCTAACTTTTTCAGCTGCGATTTCTGCTTCAGTAAGGATCATTCCTGTCTTTTCTCCATCTCGGCATTCTATATGCAGGCTGCAAAGCCAAACCATGCAGCCATTTAGTGCCCCCTGACCTGCAAAAATCATCTTCTGGTCTTCCTTACAGGAAGAACCTTTGCTTACAGAGGATAGAGTGCAAAAACACACTCTGCACGTTACGTCATGCAAGGCCGACTCTGCCTTATCTCCGGATCCTCTCAAGCAGCTCTGTGGAGAACTTCAAGCAACCAAATGAAAAAAAAAAGAAAAGGGGAAGGAAGAAAACAAGAGGAAAAGTGATGGATGCCTTAAGGAGCTCCTCTTTTAATTCCCGAACAACATTGCATCACATTCATACTCGGCACAAGCGTGGACAGAGGAAGTTATCTGCAGCTTCAGCCATTTATCTGAACTTTAGTGTCTAAAGAACTACTGTACGTAGAAATCAATGGCTGCCCTGTACTTCATTCTCATGAGTTCTAACTTACAGATTTCTTCAATGGTTAGCTTTAAAAGGTTGTCTGCCTATAAATTGACTATCTCAATCATACTGCAAATAACTAACTTTATAAAACTCTTTTGTTCTTGTCATCTTATTTTTGGTAATGTACAGTATCCTTCCCCAGTTCTGCATTGTTCCACAGGTCTTTAAGCTACTAATATATAGTATTGTATCTCTATTTGTTTTTGCCCAATTTTTATATGTAATGTGAACATTTGAAACTAGAAAAAAGAAGGTGGAAGTTAAGAAAAAGGAACTGGGGAAAGGAGAAAGGAATGATGAAAGAAAAAAAGAGAAAAAGCCTTCAACTCTTATATTTACATTTTGTCTGTAGATCTTATATTCACATTTTTTCTTATTGTATCTAAGCTGTTGCAGTGTATTTATACTATGGTTTATGCTCGTAATTTATTTTGGGGTTGCTGAGAGGTGCACTTAGTTTAATAATTAATGACTAGTAGCACTAACCTAAAACCCCTCCTTATACTAAGCTTAAGGTATCTCATTTCATGCACCCTGCCGTAAGGGTCTGTGAGTTACTCTTCATATGACAGCAGACTTCTTCTTGATATGTATACAACGTTGCCTAAAGAAATACATTTCTCTCATTGTTGCAACACATTACAGCCCTGAACCATTTTCACGTTCAGCCCATCTTATTTACATATAAATAAGGTAATTATGCTCACTGTTTACATTGCTTACTAGTTAGCCCTCATACTTGACTGAACAACAAGATTATCTATTGACCAGATTTACACTAAATCATACAGAATGTTTGAACCATGTAGTATACATATACAAACAGCAGGAGGTGATAGCCTTTTCTTTTGTTGTAACTGCTCAAGTTTTTTGTCTGTAGTAAGTTACCTGCCTTATCCATTCAATACTGCTTGGTTTGCCACAATTATAGTTCCAAGACTTATTGTGTAATATCCCTGGCTGTTCTGTGCCAATACCACATGTGGCAGTGGCATGTCTGCTGTCCCCCCTTCATCTTATCTTACCCTCACATCTGTGTTGTTTTAATTATGTGGGTATAGATGTGTATGTTTTAGGTGCGGTTTTATAACTGGACATTTACATATATACATAATTACATATATACATACAGGCGCTTATTTACACACACACACATAAACGCGCTCATATAGTTATACTTGCACACAAATGGTAATGGTCATACATACGCATGCTTAACCACGTCCATAAGGGGATTATTGTATATAGCTCAGTTTATGTAAACTTCCAATTAAATCATAAGGGCAGTTACATGAAATTGTAGTAAAAATGGGCTATCCTTTTGTTTCATGTGATTATATACCTCCTATATGCTGCTCAGCACATAAGTAATCCCAAATTGTAAACTGTACAGCCCACAAAGTGTTGTGTGAAAAGTGTGGCTGGAAGTTCTACAACCATCCTAGGATCACCCTCTTTTCTTCCTTATCCCCAGAACCCATAACTAGGTCATGTTACAATAATTTCTCTCTATGGAAAGGCCATAAAACTGCTGTAAACCATAAGTTGTTCCAAAACTTGTTTAATACTCTTTTAATCTGTGTTCAATTTACAATTCGACCTTCACTGTATATCTACTGATATTTAATGCTATTCAATTTGTAATGGTATCTAACAACTATTACAAGTTAACTATTTACATATATATAATCAGGAACCTTAATACTACACTTGTTTACCATATGCTCTAAGTGAAGATGTCATCCACTGGGTACTGGAAAAAGTAATATTCTACTACGAAATACGACTGCTTTTAAAACTTTCTTTAACATTTTGCAATTGTCATTATTAAGAGGATTTTGTTACCTCCATTTATTGAGCTAGTACATGTGAATGCTTACATTCTGCTTTAATTAGTTAAAGTCAACATAGAGCAGGAAGTTTTAGTGTGTGTAGTCAGATGGATCTTGGAATGATTGAAATGTTTTGTACAATAGTTAGTTTTATAAATAGTTTTTATTTATCTCTTTCAGATAATAGTAGGATGTGGTTAAGCATGGGGGGGTGGTCTGAAAGGGGGGGTTGTCACTGTCTTTTACTATCACTTTATATTTGACCTATTTAAAAACACTTTTAACTACTACTACTACTACTACTACCTTGGTTACATTATCCTTTATAATTCAGTCATCCCTGTTTCTTTCACTATGTCTAACTATAATATAAACTGTTGGATCACCAAAGGTACTCCCCAATGATATCGTTGGAATCATAGAATGTCAAGGGTTTACAAAATAATAAGAAAAATAACCTAGTGTTACATATAATATACAAATCTACCTGTGAGATAACTCTTATTCAAGAAACCCACATGACAAAAGAACAATGGGAAAAAAATGTCAAAAAGAAATGGATTAAACAAATAATAGCTGCTGGGAACTGTACAGATTCTTAAGGAGTAGCCATAATTGTTAAAAACTCTTTTAAAGGCTCATTAATATCAAGTGGGTGGGATCCTAACGGAAGATGGTGTTACATAACATGCTCTATTCCCTTCTGCAATAAAGAAATTATTATATTAAATGTTTATGGACCCTGCTTATACCAATGCTCTTTCTTATATGAAATTTACTTACTCCTTGAAAAATTTCATAACCATGTAATGATCCTGGGCGGGGACTGGAACATGACTAACAGACCTGAGCTTGACAGGACATATAAAGCTAATAAACAACCTGCAGCCCTTACCAACCTTCTAGGCAACATAATAGATGATTTTAACCTGTATGATCCATTTGAATCATTCACAAAGGACACCTCAATTAGTAAATATACATTTTTCTCAGCTTATCACAAATCCTGGTCTAGGATAGACTTTTTTCTAATCTCAGCATTTTTCTCAGTTTATAAAATAACTTACAGTTGTGAATCTAGAACTCTTTCTGATCATGCCAAAATTAATCTTAACATAATTAATTCCAGACCAAACTTGGACGAACAAATCCCATCTAACTGGCCCTTTAACTCAAATTTTTTAAATAATAAGACTCTCTGTCAAGAAATCCCTTACAACATATGCCTTTTACAATTTGGATATTCCCCTTGACACCCATTGGACTGCAACTAAAGCTACGCTCAGAGGTATCCTTATTCAAAAAGCATCTTTAATCAAAAAACAGGTTAAATCACATGTATTGTCATTGGAAGCTGAACTAAAAAGACTAGAGTCAGAACTGCAATCTAAATTCTCTACTGATGTCGAAAAACAGATGATATCCCTGCAAAAACAACTTCATGAAGTACACCTAAAACAATGCTCTGTCATGGAACTAAGACTCCTACATACATACGCTGAATGGGCCCAAACCCCTTCAAGGTTTCTGGCCAGGATAATAAATATTAAACCCCCACCTACTAGAATAAAACAAATTGACCATAATGGCAAGTCCTTTTTCACAGTCAATGAAATCATTCAGATCTTTGAAGAGGTGTATAAAGAAGTGTATGGACCTCAATTACTTGATGGGGAGGTCTTCACTGACCTTTTCTTGGATGACTTACAATTTTCAATAATAAATGATACCCTCAGGCAATCTCTCAAGTTTGCTATATCTGTTGATGAAATCCTTCTAGCTATAAACAAACTGAAACCAGGAAAATTCCCGGGTCCGGATGGCTATGTTACAGAATTTTATAAAGCCTTCAAGCATCTCTTAGTCCCCTTTTACTCAAAGTTCACAATTATATAATCCAATCCGGCATCTCCAATTTATACATAAATAATTCCAAGACAATTTGTATGCAAAAATCTAATGACACTATATTCAGCCCAAACGACTGCTGTCCAATTGCTTTAATCAATCTAGACATGAAAATTATGTCATCAGTTCTGGTATATAGATTAAAAAAGGTACTACCACACATCATATTCCACGACCAATTAGGATTTATGAATAATAGACGTTTGGGACAATACTTTGACCATAGAAGCCATAACCAATATGACAGTGAATGAAAAATCACCCAAGTATGCACTCTCAGTGGATGCTCAAAAAGCAGTCAATAGGGTAAACGTACACTTTCTTTTCAAGACCATGAAGCGCTTTGTCTTTCCTGACAAATATATCAACATGGTCACAACTCTCTATAACAAAGCATCCACCACACTAAATATAAACAAAAATAATTCAAACCCAATTCAATAATTAATGGTACAAGGCAGGGGTGCCTGCTCTCACCTTACTTATTTAACCTCTATCTTGAAGTTTTTTTGTTGAAATTAAGTCAAAAAACATTTCATCACTCCGTTTACATCTCCAAAGTTCCAGTGAAGTATACTGCCTTTGCAGATGACAAGTTTTCAAGTATTTCAAATTATGCCATCAACCCAAATAAATCAATAATTTTCCCACTAAACCCCATTGGACACAAAGAATTCTTCATACCAGAAACAAAGATCAAAGTTAACTATTCACTCAAATATCTGGGCATAACCTTCTCCCACTCCCAACAGGAATTATTTAATCTCTATAAAATGTGGTCTAAAATCATGGATGACCTCTCAAGATGGAAAAATTTGAATCCCCCCTTCTGTCCAAGACAGCTATTATAAAAATGAATACCCTCCACAAAATTCTTTTTCATTTCTATTACCTCAACCAGAACATTCCTAACAGCTTTTTCTCAAAAATGGAAACTATACTAGGGAAATTTGTATGGTACCCCAAGAATACTAGGATCAGCTATTCTAAACTAACCCTTCCCAAAGAAAAGGGAGGCATGTGCCTCCCGGATTTTCTAACATACTATTATATAATAAATGCTAGCAGTATTATACACATAGTTAACTACAAGCCTTTTAATAAAGCTTGGGATCCCCTATGGTTAAAAATATACCATTCACACATAATGGCATCCAAGCTTAATCCCAAAGCAACCATTTTCCTAAATACCAAAACTCTTAAAGACTTTAAGATTCACCCTACACTAATAAAAAATATTGTAGGGTTCCAAAAGCTTATAACATCTCTAGACCTAAAAAAATCCTTAATGATGGCCCAACCAATTCACTTAAATCCTAACTTCAAACTAAGCAATTAAAATGCTAAATCTAGATACATTTTCTCTCATTAAGAATTGCATAGTCTGGGACTTTTATAAAATCAAAGACCACCCATTTGAATCTATTATAGCATCCTTGGCAGTCAATAAAAAGATATATATAATCACAAACAAAATAATATACCTAGCACCCTAGTTTACAGACAAGATCAAGTGAGAGTTTTAAATTTTCAACTAGTTAATAACATAACTATAAAAAACTGTGTTAAGGTCTAAAATGCTTTCAAATATATATATAGATTAAAAAAAAAAAACAAAAATTTTTTTTTTTTTTTTGGGAAAGCAAAAAAAAAAATAAAATAACAAAAAAATAAAAAAAAAAAATGAAACTAAAAAAACTCCCTTCAAAAAAATCTCACAAAAATTAAAATACTCATGCCCATGCAAACAACAATGCCTATTTCTGAGTAAAATCAATTCAAGCATCTCACCTCTATGCCCTACCTGTCCCAACTCAATAGCCGATGCTTTACATATATTTTGGTCCTGTAAAAATGTCTAGAAGCTCTGGTGCACTTCAAGAGCACAACTCGAGAAAATGGGATACATGAAGTCCACCCTTTCGTGGGAAATGGCAATTTTGAACATCTTTCCTAGATACTACAACTCTGAGTCTAAACATTATTGTTACACTTTGTGCGTTACTCAAAACATATATTACACTCAACTGGCTAGATAGATCTAAAACCTCTTGGAAAGAGTTTAAAATCAATGGCTACCAAATATGTTATGGTAAGCAAACTAAGTACAATAAGCAAAAAGAATATAAAGTACTTCCAGAAATACTGGAGTAACCTTATAAAAGTTCTTAAGTAGACCCTCATTTATTTTAAATTCCTTTTCTTTCTTTTCCTTTGCCTTTTCCCTCTCTCTTTTCCTCACTTAAATAGTCTTCCTCTTGAAACGCTCTACTTTCTGTTTTTCAACCTTACCAGACAAGGAGATTAACCTCCAGTCATTCCATAAAGGGATATAATATACACTTATTATCATACCCTTAATCTTTTATCGGTGACAACTGTGTGTGTGTGTGTGTATATATATATATATATATATATATATATATATATATATATATATATTGTTAATTAGAATAGGTTTAGATATACGGGTACATATTATCTTATAGGATAACTCGGTTTGTGCAATTGCTAATACTTCCTTTTTTGATCTTATGTTTAATTGTAAGCATCTTTCTTAGTAAATGTTAATTATATTTCCTGAAGTCTATTATTGAATATACCTGACAACAAACAACTATTGTAAGTGAATGTAAAGTTCTTTCTTTCATTGTTTGTTCCCCTTTTACCTGTATTTGTATTGTATACTGAAATATGTAATAAAAATCATATTACAAAAAAAAAAAAAGGCACTATAGGGGTGGCAAGAGCCTTGGCCATTATCCAGAAGCCCAGGTGTGACACATGCAGTCCATCTCTGGCAAAGCATCCAAAGTCTGTCAATCATGTCATCCCAGGCAGACAGATACTGGATCCCCTTAGAATGACACCAGAAACTTAGCCAATTGTTGAAATCAATCATTTTCTGCTTGTACTGTGATATCATTCTGGGTGATGGTAGGATGCTGCTCAGGGCTAGGGTCATACCTGCCTGGGCTACAAATTCCGAGAGCTCCTCCATGTCTCTTTTCATGTAGTCCAGGGAGATACGTCTCAGGTCATTCACACTCACATGTACAATGACAGAGTCATATTTGTACCTGTTGTTGAGGGACCTGAGTGTGTGCATTATATGGTGGATCCTGGCACCTGACAGGCAGCTGACTGTTACTTTCTCCTTATTCAACCTAGTGAGTGGGACATCAGTGCTCCTCACTATTAAGTCACCTATGACTAGTGTGCTGGGCATGCTGTTTTGCCTTAGGGGCTTTGGTTGAGTGGCACACTGCTCAAGAGAGTTATGTGTCTCGTGATTAGTGTTGTGTTGTGGTGGTTGAGTGCATTTCTGCCTTGGACGTCTTTGCTTTTTGGATAGATTTTTATTGAGAGCCTCCATGAAAGTGGGTGTATGGTTTGTGTTTTTATGTGAAGGCAGTGCTGATGTGTGTTCTGGTAGGCTATGTGTTCCATGTGGTGTGGTGCAAGTGTTGACGTTCTCCTCTTGACCAGCTATTCTGATCTTGGCTGGAGAGTGCATGGCTTCCAATTTGGATATATGAGTGCATCTCTTGCAAGTCTGAGTGTTGGGAGGTAAAAGGAGAGGGTTGTTGGTGTACATAAGGCAGTTGCTACATTGCCTCAGGATGCCCAAGTTCACCAGGTTAACAGGAGAAAGCACAGGCAATTGACCTTTAGACATGCCTGGAGTGGTGGGCATTAATAATAAGTACTGGAGCTGTTTCCTTGTAGAACATTTAGTGCTGGTTGTACTTTTGTATGCTACAATAATTGCTACAAGAAGTCTTTTATGGTAAAGTGATAGACTAATAAGCTAGTAAAAGTGCAGGAGAGGATAGAAATAGCATATCTAAGGGAAAAATTGAATTGCAGACTTTGGCTCCTCTCAGAAGCTTACAAACAGTCCTGGATACAGAAAATCTGAATCTGGGCTAGACTAGTTACAGGAAAGGCAGGAAACAAGTGCAACGTGGACTTTTAAACAGAAAGTTGAAAAAGATGGAAAAACTGCCCAAACGGCCAATAAACTACAATTTCTGGGCCAAAAACTGCTGCTCTTGTGGTAGATAGGCTAGCTAGTACTTACCACTCCCACTGATAAGCTAGAAGGCTTCCCTCAACACAGAAAAGCTTGGGGGGGGGGGGTCAGAAGCTTACATACAGTTCTGGATACAGCAAATCTGTATCTGGACTAGACTAGTTATAGGAAAAGTGGGAAAAGCAAACGCGAGCTTTTAGAACAGAAAGTTGAAGGAGCTGGAAAAACTCCAAATTGCCAATAAACTACAATTTCTGGGCCAGAAACTGCTCCTCTTGTGGTAGATAGGCTACCTAGTGCTTATCACTGCCACTGACAAGCTAGAAGGCTTCTCTCTGACACAGAGTGGCTTGGGGAGCTCAGAAGCTTATAAACAGTCTTGGATACAGCAATTCTGTATCTGGACTAGACTAGTTATAGGGAAGGAGCGAAACAATTGAAAATGCAGGCTTTTAAACCAGAAGGTTGAAGGAGATGGAAAAAGTGCTCAAACGCCTATACACTACAATTTCTGGGCCAGAAACCACTCCTCTTGTGGTAGATATGCTACCTAGTGCTTACCACTCCCACTGATAAGCTAGAAGGCTCCCTCAACACAAAAAGGCTTGGGGGCTCAGAAGCTTACAAACAGTCCTGGATACAGCAAAACTGTATCTGGACTAGACTAGCTACAGGAAAGGTGGGAAACAAAGTATAGAGTAGAGTAATGTAGTGAACCGCTGACAGACATTTGTTGATAGGTTCATAGGAGGTTACTAGGCTATTGGCCCTGAAGCCCTTATAACCCTAGCAGACAAGAGTGTATCCCATGTTTAGACATGCCAGCACCCAGAGCCCCTGTCCATCAAGGACACAGATGGAATCCCAGGAGTGTATTTTCTGTTTCCCATCCAGTTATCCAGGGTGCACTTCAAATGGGCTATCAAAGGTACTCTGCTTGACATGGACTGGGAGTATATTCCACAGATGAGGGGTTCTGTGGGACACATATCGGTCATGCCAGTAAGTCCTATTGATATCACAGACTAAGTTGATACTGCACCTACAGATTGCTTGAGTGGAGCTTGACTTCCAGATATGTGGCAGTCCCATCATGGCAGGGTCTAGATTGCTTTGTATGCCAGACAAAGGTCAACTCTGAGGAGTCTGTAGGAAACTGAGTAGAGGGACAGTGCTTTTAGCCTGTCTGTGTAGGGTAGGTGTTTGAGGCCCTGGATTCTCCAGGTGAGGAACCTCAGTGGTCTCTCCAGCTGCTGCATGTGCTTTGTGAGGTACATGCCGAAGGGGGCATTGTACTCACGAATTGCCCTTATAAGGGTAGAATACATGGATCTTATGACCTTTTTGTCCCTGGATGAGGTACCCTTACTTATGAGGTGGGCCATGTAGAAAGCTTTCCATACAACAGTAGCAACATTCTGGTCAGAAGTCAGGTTGCTAGGTGGCCAAATCCCTCACTGTTGATTGTGTATGTAGGACATTGTTGTTAATGTGATAATATGTGGGGACATCACTCTCCCCAAAGGGGAAGATGATGCATTTTCTTACATTCAGCTTGAGGCCTTGTTTCTGGCACCAGTCATTTGTTTGTGTGAGACCCTCTTGGAGGACATCCACATCACTTGACAAATTGATGACTGTGCCCAGATTGCAGTCATCTGCAAACTTGGTCAGCCATAGGCCACTGTTTTTGGCCTGCACCTCAGAGAAGTATATCCCATGCAAACGAGGCCTCAAGACTAATGCCTGGGATACGCCACTCATTAATGGTGTACTGCTTGGGTTGGCTACCCCTAATATGATTAGATGGGTTCTATCAGTGAGCCAGTTGGCTAGCCATCTGGTAACATATGTATTGATACCTAGTTGACAGAGTTTATCTACTATAGTCAAGTGGGGAATAGTGGAGAAGGCTTTGGCCAAGTCAAGTTGGCCAGTGTACACCGTCTTTCCCTCATCCAAGGCTTTGATGGCTGTCTCAAAGAAGTGTAGCAGATTTAACAGACATACCTCCCCTTGACAAGGCCAAACTATGTGTGGTGGAATATTTGGAGTTTTCCAATGTCCCTGTTACTGAGGTGCAGGATAATCTGTTGCATGGCCTTGCAGATCAGGGTAGCTAGGCAGACACTCCACCTTTTTGTAAAGGGATGGCAGTGGCTGTCCTCCACTCAGCTAGGACAAAGCCAGTACTCAGGCTTTGGTAGACCAGGGTGCCTAATGGTGCTGCAAGGTCAAGCCTGGGTTCATGTAGGATGCAGCCTGGGATGTTGTCCGGTCCCATGGAGGGTGTCTTTTTTGCTTTTGAGAGGGCAGTGATGACCTCTTTCTTAAAGATAAGAGGTGGGGGGCAGGTACTGGGGATGTCCTGATTTACTGATGGGGGACAGAGGGGAGAAGTTTCCATTGAATCTGTCAGCCAGTAGATTTGCTATATCTACAGCATTTGTGTATGTGGTGTCCTTGACCACCAGTTCTGAACAGATCTGGGAGCTTCCATTGAGACTGCAGATATATGTGAAGAAGGCCTTATGATTGTCTCTAGTAGATGTAGGCAATTTGGACTCGAAGTTGCCTTTAGAGAATTTCACTGGTGCTCTTATTTGCTTGTTCAGGGTAAGGAGAGATTGCTTCCAAATGGGCACCTGCTCCTTCTTGGTTGTTGAAAGCAATTTTTCCTTTTGTTATATAGTTTCTTTATTGCAGATATCCACCAGAAAGGTTTACTCTTTCTTGCGGACGATGATGTTGTCCTGTCATGTATTCCTGATTCCATGCATCTATATATATGCTCTTGTAATACTTTGGTGTACATTTGGATATTGGTGCCCATTCCTACAGTGGGGGAGGGGGTGTGTAGCTGTTTATACCATCTCTCTGGTGGTTGTAATCAGCTTTGAAGAGTTTTTCTTTTTACCTTAGCTAGAGGGGGCGGTCAGGGGAGATGGTGATATCGAAAGTGACCACTCTTTTTGTTGGATCTTGCCAGGGAGGATGATACCATAGGGGTGTTGTAGTGGTTAATCATGCTGGTTACTACCAAGTCCAAGATATGTATCACATCTTGCTGGGGTATCAATTAGCTGTGCCAAGGCATTTGCATTGATAAAATGGTGGAATCTCTGTGCATTTCTGTTCTGGCAGGAGTAGTTTCTCCAATATATGGTTGGATAATTCAAGTCAGCCAGGATCAGGGTAAAGAATTGAATCTTGATAGATTGTAGACCTCCAGATAGGTGGAGTGGGCATCCTGAGTCAAATATGTGGACCTGTAGCTTCGTATAATTTGAATAGGGGTCTTGTCAATGGTTAACTGCACCTGGAGTGTCCTGTGTGCATCAGACTATTGAACCAGCCTGGAGGTGTGTGTCTATTTAATATATATTTATACTCCACCTCCTTTGGCTTTGCTGGCCACGTTTTGGGGTGTGCTTGTGTGGTAGGATGAGAGTCCAGATAACGATGGGTTGCTCTCCACAGCTTTGACCCAGGTTTCTGTGACTGCACACATGTCAGCATCTTCCAGGGTTAAGCATGCTTGCAATGAGTGCATGTTTAGACTCCTAGCGTTTAGTGGCATGACCTTTAATTTGCATTTTGTTGAGAGTTTTATGTTGGTAGTATCAGTATCGACCCCATGACTTTCCTTAAAAAAGGCACTATGAGGGAGGCAAGAGCCTTTGCCAGAAGTCTGAAGGCCAAGTGAGACAGATGCAGGCCATCTCTAGCAAAGAAGCGTGGACTGTCAATCATATGTTCCTAGACTATCAGGCACTGGATCCCCCTGGGATGACACCAGAAAGTAAGCCAATTGTTAATGTCAATCATTTTCTGTTTGTATTGAGGCATCATACTGGGTGAAAGTAGAATGCTGCTTAAGCCTAGGAAAATACCTGCATGGGGCACATATTCATCAAGCTCTATCATGTCTGTCTTCCTATAGTCCAGGGAGGTACATCTGAAGTTGTTCACACTGACATGGACTATGACAGAGTCATAACAGTACCTGTTGTGGAGAGATGTGAGTGCATGTGTGATATGGCAGATTCTGGCACCTGACATACAGGTAACCGTGACTTTCTCCTTATCCAGCCTGGTGAGAGACACATCTGTGTGTCTCACAATGGAGTGCCCTATGAGTAATATGTTGGGTTTATGGTAAGGTCTTAGTGGTTGCGAGACACTGGTGTGTGGACTATGCATGGTCTGTGGTGTGGAGGTTTGTGGAGTTCTCATGTGTTTTTGCCTCTGAGGTGTCCTGTGTTTGGGTTTGCTTTTGTTGAGAACCTCCATATATGTAGGTGTGTGTTGTGTAGTCATGGGTGATGTTTACTGACTCCATACACTGCAGGGAACCTATGTTAATGCACAATTTGTTCTGGTGTGCACATTCTCCATTTGTCTGCCCAGTGGTTCCCCTTCCCCTTATATGTGTCTCTTTGTCCTTCTGTTGTCTAGTCACAGGTTTTGTCCACAGTTGCTGCTGTTATGTATTTGTATTTCTGGTGTGAGCGGGGTAGATGCCATAACATCACACACAGGGTTATGGACTTCACACCTCTGACTTGCCTGTTTAGCAGGTTGTCCATCATTACACCCCTACATCTGCTGTAGTCATCAGATGGTTTGTGTTGCTATGTTAAGAAGGACGAAAGCGATCTTTGTTAACAATAGGTTATGAAAATAGAAACTGATTTTTACATGCAAAATGTATATGTACAATAGGTTATGAAAATAGAAACTGATTTTTACATGCAAAATGTATATGTATATATTTATATATAATTTTTGATCGCAAAATGAACTAAGGTTTATATATTTCCAGCCATGTAGTATATTGCCTTGTATATAAAATCACAGACTTAATAATCTATTTAATAATTTGGTTAAATAAGATGTACCATTAAAGTACATTAGGGCTATATATTATTATGACAGCTACTAGGTAGGGCAGGACCAGCTTGAATGTCACACTGATGGGGGAAGGGATGTGAATTTAACATGTGTACCAATAACACTTTGTTTTACAGCACAATAAACCACTCCCATGCCTGATAAAAGTATATATATATTTAGAAAGCTTGTGAGGAAATTATTACTCTATTTTTGTTTTACTTGGATCGCTTGTCTGTGTACTTAATAAAGGATTTTCGACTGGAAACAGACTGCCTGCCTTGCTTGGATTACTTTCGAATACTTAGTAATGCTGTAGAATTATATATTTTCTATTATTACTTTTTGACTTGAGTTTACGTTCGCTACTTCTACTACTATAGTCTGATCTGATTATATACAGTGATTAACTAGAAATATATGGACTGAAAATCTTCCACACAGAGAAGTTTCTTACACTGTTATGTTATTATAAGGCTACATGTTGGCCCTAGTTGTCAAACCGTCACAGAATGACATGTGGACAGGCCCATATATGACAGTCAGACACAGGCCCACACATGGGGACAGGGTGTTAATATTGCTCTACCAAACATAGACAGTTGGGAGACCGGTTTGGTATTAGCTTGCTTTTTCTTATGGCTATGACATCTGTTTCTCCACTGTCTGCCATTGATGTTTCCACATCAACCTTTATTGTTTTGCAACTAGTTTGGCAGGCAAATGCAATGTTATGACAAGCATAACAGATATACGGGGCATACTTGTGGTACTTCTGTGACAGCCTGTCATTCCAGGGGTATGGATGGTGACTAGTGACTTGCTGTCAGTACTGACACAGTAAGGTGGCAGCCATTTATAACCTGGCAGTACACTAACATTCAAGAACCTGCTGTCCTACAAGGCACTGTATAGGTTACTCCGAGCTATGTATTGTCCATATGTTTGGCACCATATCCCTGAATTGTCCGGCTTTCCTGCAGTAATGGACATTGACTTCTGGACAGTGCCATAGGTGTAACAAATAGTTGGTATAGAAAGTCTTGAACCATGGACCCTGTCAACCACAGTACTGTACCCAGACCACTAAGCCACAACAGTCAAGAGTGTGCTGCCTACTTCCTGACAGTATTAACCACGCATATACATTGCTCATTGACCCCTGCATATTGTGGATATGCAACAAGTTATCAAGTTGATTGGGACAGCCCTGGGAATGTGTGCTCTGCTGCTGTTACCCTACAAACATACTGTAAATGTTACTGCATTTCTATGGGAACATGGGTGTGTTGGGGGAGGGGGGCATACCTCTCAACTGTACACATTTGCACAGACTGTCCAGATGTTTGCTTTACATTTTGGTTACATTTAGCATTGTATTGTGCTTGTCTTGGAGAATACTGGCATATCACTAAAGACCGATGGTTAGACAGTAATGACAGACATTTGAGTTTCAGACTTCTTACCCTTCAGAGACTTAATGCAACTGCAAGACCTGCTGTGATGTCACTGTGTAAGTTTGTAAGAGGAATATTTCATCAGTATCCCTATTTGTGGCCTTTGCCACACATTTCTTTATGGCTTTGTACAGCTGACTTGCTGAGAGGTGTGTATGGGACTCCAAAATTGACATCCATGCATGTGACCTATGACCCCCCAGTTTGTTAGTCCCCCACATATACTGCAGTGAGTTTTGTCACCTATGGGACTACTGCATATTCTGGGAAGCCAGTATTTGGCAGACATTTCCTGTTGTCCCACATAGCTATCAGTTGTCCGCTACTATCCTGGTAGCCCACCCCATCCCCTTGCATGCATGCAGCGAGACCATAGATATGCTACCACAACATACTACTCCATTCATTTATTGTTAAGAAGAGTGACTTATCTTGTGCCTTATGGCAGTTGTGAGGACAGTGCTTCAGGGCTGACTCTGTCAGATGCATGCAGTACACAGCCTATACATGATAAGGTACAGGTAGTGTGATGTGTGTGGCATCCTTTTTACTGTGTCTGTGCGAGTTGGAGACAGGCGTCAGTCCCTGGGTCCCTAGGGTGTCAGTGTATGTGTTATGTGTTGCCTCTTTGCCAAGGCCAGTGTGCACTGGGCATGCCTATGCCTGCCTATAAGGACAGGCTCAGGAGGTTCCTCCTCTGAGTCCCACTTTGCCTGTGGGGACATTTGGCAATGGTGGGGGGCTGTGTGCCCCTTCCCTGTAAGGTTCCTGCTGTAGCTGTTTCCACAGGATCATATTGGGCAGCATGTCAGATACTATGAACATGTGTGCACATGTGGCTGGAGAGTACTGCAGGGCTCCACCAGATATGTCAAGGCAGCAGAACCATGACTTGAGCAGCCCAAACACATGCTCTACGATGCTCATAGTTTGTGTGTGTGCCTCTTTATGAGATTCTTCAGTGGGTGTGTGTGCATTTCAGATGAATGCTATCATTCCAGTGAGTAGCTACCATCCCCCACTAGATGGCCGTATGGGGTGTCCCCCCTAGCAAATGCCTGATACATCTGTGAAGCATGCCAGATATGGAAGTCATGATAAATGCCAGGGCTGCCAACATACACATTCAAGATAATGCCCTGGGCATTGCACACAACATGGCAGTTGATGGAGTGATAGCCCTTGTGGTTGACGTAGGCTCTACCCTCTTCACTGGGTGGTGTTTTGATGTGGACATGAGTACAGTCTATGGCACCCAGTACCTCTGGTTAGTGTGCTACGTGGTGGAAGAGACACACATTGCTGGTCCTCTCCTCAGGGGTGCTGCATGACATGCAGGAAATGGTGGAGTACTCCGGACGCGGATTCCTGTGAGACCCCCATGATGTCCCCAGTAGGTCTTTGGAAAATACCTGTAGCTAGTATTCTTAAGGCTACACATACCTTTGTTTCCACTGGGATGGATTCCTCTCTGTTGCATCTGGGTCTGAGGTGAGGCTGACAGAGCTTGGTGAGTTGTTGAAGTATGTCCCTGTCTACCCTGTAGCACTCTACTATCTCCATCTCATGTAGCCCCTGAAAGGTTAGCCTTTGTCTGAACACTCTTCTCATCCTCAGTCTGGGATGGTTGTCAGCATCATCCTAATCACTGTCCTCAGTCTGTAGCATGTAGAGATGTAGCAAAGCAGTAGCAGCCCGTGTCATTTTTTCAGTTAAAATTCCAAAGTGTGTACTCCAATGGTGCAGAGTATGTGGGAAAAATCAGATTGAAGGTTGTTTACATACTTTATAATGGCGTGCTGCAGATGCAGCCCATGTGATTGGCTGACTATGAATACATTACACCTGCCAGTTGCATTACTGAGGGGTTTGACTGGGCCAGTGTGAGTACCAGAAGGATTATTAGTCATTTATATTGATTGCCTTTTGTAAAGGTGTTTCAGTTTTTTTCCTGTGTTTTTAAGTCCCGCACTGTGCAGCGCAAACCCGCCACTGAAATGTAAACATTTCTAAGGAGATGACCCTACCCTGTACATGAGCACACTTAGCTTTTCTTAAACCAGCTAAGCACAGCTAAGCAGCCTCAGACACACCCCCTTGCTTAGCTGTGCTTAGCTGAGCGCAAACAGAAGCCACTGAGCTCCAATGTGCTTACAAAAAACATGACACACCCCATTTTCATGTCAGCTGCCTCTTCTCGTTACACTACCACATTATAGCCCTTACACAGTTAGGCACCTGCAGACATGGTGTCCCATTTTGCTGTTCAATAAACTTAGCTCATTTACATACACCTAATTGCGTGTACCCTAGTTACTCCACTACACCAGAGCTTATGTCCTTAGCAACCACTATTACCTGCCATTGTTGAGTCATCTGCATGCTGGCCAGTATAATGTAAAAATTAATTTTACCATTCAGATTGCCTTTTAACTATTTTTATTTTATTTTTTGCAAGATCTCATGTTTGTGTACTGCTGTGCTTTGCTTAAACAGCCCATATCTGCCAAAAAACTTTTTATTTTACCCATTTTGCAACACTTTTTTATGCCAGTAGCAATAGCTTTGGCCATTGGCATGCCTAATGCATATAATATATATTTTACTTTTAGTTGTTACTCCCCCGCTTTTATTTTTGCAGTCCAGTACACGGTTAATAACCACATGCATTTCTGCTGAAGACACAGCTCCTACACGGATGCCTGTCTTCTTCATGGATCACAAATTCACCTCACTTGCATGTTTTTCACCAGTAAATGAGGTGATTTGCATTATGCAATTGCCTCCATAGCTGAACAGTGCTGGGAGGCTCATGCCCTCCCGCAGCCTTGTTTCCTGGATTGTTCAGCCTCCGAACTCTGTGTTTGGGCCACGCCACTATGCTTACATGGAGATTAGCTATGTATAAGCTTTATTGAATTACCCCCATTATTATTTAAAACACCATTCAATAGAAGACAAATTGTCTCCATTTTCCTTCCTGAAAAATTGCTGTATGTATATTTATTTATTTATTTATTCATTCATTGCACTTGTTATCTGGGAAAAATCTGACTGGGCCAGGAGCCCATTTTCAGTGGAGACACGGGGAGAAAAGCTCCAGAAAACCATACAGAATTTACGTGTGAAATATTAAAAACAGGATTCAGATTACAGAGTTTATATGAAATTAAAAACACAGATTTATTTACAAAATTAAGTTCAGCTAGGTAACTTATCCTATTAGACAATTAGCATGTTTTACAAATAATGCTAGACAAGAACTTAGACTTTCCAACAGAATATTATTTTGGATACAGAGGGTAATAAGAATGAAGCTTAGAAAGTGAGATCAGAGAGAAGTTGTAGCAAGGGGGTGAAAACCTTTATAGGGTACAAAGAGATGGGATGAGTGCAGTGGATTTAGCCTGGAGTATGACAGGAGCAAAGCCAATGATTAGCTAGGTAAAGTAATAGTTGTTTGAACTCCTGATGGTGATGATTTTTAGTAATGGTATGAAGAAGAGTATTCCAAAGTTTGGTAATTTTATTGGAATAATGACAATCCCCATTATAGTTTTGGGATTGGGTGACCTTTAGCATTAGTTTATTGGAGGATCTGATTGTCCTGGGATTGAGAGTAGGTTGGACTAGATTGGAGAGAGCAGGACAGTTTGTGGATCGGTGTATTAACTTGTGGACCATAGTAAGTTGGTTGAGAGCAAGAAAGTTGGTGAGTTCTAGCGAGTTTAGCTGAGAGAGCACAGTATAGTGGTGAGTCCTGTGTGGGGCATTCGTGGCAAACCTTGCAATTTTGTTATAGCAAGATTCTAGATTATTGAGGTCAGATTTGCGTAGGTTGGTGAGAATATGAGATCCATAGAGGAGGGAAGAAAGCAGGTGAAAATGCACAGTGGCAAGCCTGACATTGTGGGTAAGATATGGTCTGGCCCTATATAAGGTGCCCAGCCTGAGGTGTACTATTCTGATTGTTAAGAGAGACATCTTTATCAAAAGTTAGGTTCTCATCAATAGTGATGCCTAGGAGTTTAGTATGAGTTGTGGGTTTGATATTGATTCTGTTTTAGGAGTGGATTGACAGAGGGGCAGGGCAAGGTTTGGAATTTTTATTTTTGAAAATTATTAATTTGGTTTATTGGGGTTTAGAATTAGTTGATGTTCTGATAGGTACTTTTCTATGTTTTTGAAGGATGATTGCATTTTTAATTGAAGTTCCTGGGGTGAGGGGTCATATAAGGGTAGCATCGTCAGTGTATGGGACAATGTTGGCTAGATTAATTGTAGAACTGAGGTCATTTGTGAATAAGATAAAGAGGAGAGGGCCAAGTATAGAACCTTGGGGCACACCAACAGATATGGGGAGTAGGGGTGAAAGAGTGTTTTGCCATTTGGTGGCCTGCTGCCGATTGGAAAGATAGCTGTGGAACCAAGACAGAGAAAGTGAGCTGAGGCCATAGGTCGAGAGTTTATTGAGTAGAAGTTGATGGGACATGGTGTCAAAGGCTTTTGACATGTCAAGAAGATGGAAGAGACTGTCTGGCCTTCACTTAGGAGATGATGAATGGTGTTAGTAAAAGAGATTAGAGCAGTGGAAATACTATGTTTGGGTCAGAAGCCATGTCGTGAATTGGATACGAGATTGTTAGGAAATGGTTAAGGAGTTGTTTGTGGCTGCATTTTTCTAAGAATTTTGCTATGGGGGAAAGAATGGTTATAGAGCAGAAGTTGGTCAGGTCTTTGGAAGAACCTCCTTTGAGGAGTGGGATGATGTGGGATACTTTCCATAGAACTGGGGCATAGTGTTCAGAAATTGAGTGAGTGATCAAGATAGATGTGGGGTATGCAATACATGGGTCTGCAATTCTCAGAAATTCATTTGGGAGCTGATCAGCAGCCAGACAGCAGGGCTTGAGTTTAGCTAGGAGAGATCTTATGTAGCTTGTGTGAATGGAAGTAAAGCAGAAGGGGTTAGGATTACCAGGAGTAGAGATGGGAAGAATAAGAGGCATATTGGGTTGGTTGCCTAGTAGAGATGTTATGGAATTTATGAAGTGGGAGTTGATTTGAGTTGCAATGGGATCTGAGTTGTTGGATACAGGGGTGGGGGTAGGGGAGTGACCTAGGCTTAGGAGATAGTTTATGTTTTCCCAGAATTTTTGGGGGTTGTTTAGGTGGTGTTGTTGGCAGGTTTGGAAGTATACTTGCTTGTCTATTTTGATTTTTTTTGCTTGATTCCTTAATTGTTTATAGATAGTTAGGTTTGATATGTTTTTGGTGTTATGGTAGGCTGACCAGGATCTATCCCTCTGTTTAAGTAAATAAATAAACACTCTCTAACTGCTTGAATACGGTATTCATTAGGTATGACAGTGAACAAAGACTTAATGCTTTGAGTAAATAGAAATAAATCCAATAACTTATTATTCTGTGACCAACAATAAAAAAAGAGTACAGAAAATAATTAGTGTTGTTTATGAAACTCTTACAGTAGCCAAAAAAGGTTTCAGATGAGTTTCTAAATATTTACAAAATTTTAATCCCAAGCTTTGTAACTTTAATTATTATGTAATGTGATTAACTGATTAATTTATACTGGTATATATGGGTCTATATCACATAGTCAAAGTTTAATAACTATGAACACGAAATTTTCGAACCATCCTGTTCGAACTAAAAAAACTTTGAATATGGATAGAAAAACAAAAAAACAAAACAAAACAAAATCAACTGTTGTAAGCAGGGGGCAAGCCCCCATGCACCCCCCCAAACCCCCCACTACTTAAATATACCAACGCCGAGATCGCACCACATTGAACAAAATGGATACTTCCCCTTACGGAGATTTCCGTTGAAACGCTCGAACTTCTGCAAATTCTAACTTATGGTCTCGACCATATGAGGTTCGAACTTGCAGAAGTTCAACTATCTGACAGGAACCCATATATATATATGTATATATATATATATATATATATATATATATATATATATATATATATATATATATATATACACACACACACACACACACACACACACATATATATATATATACATATACTGTATATGTGTGTGTGTGTGTGTGTGTGTGTGTGTGTGTGTGTGTGTGTGTGTTTGTGTATGTGTGGGGGGTGGGTGTGTGCATTTATAAATGGGTTTTATTCTTTTTACTACACTGAAGATATGCATTTTTGCTCAAACGCTCTGCAAATTAAATTGTTAAGTTGTGTAAGTGGCCGTCATGGTTCTTGTTTTTCGGTTTGTGATAACTGTCCAGATTTTTGCAGATTGTCCAAATTTTTGTATCATATTTTTAGTCTGTTCCTCATAAAACTTGTGATCTTATTCTAAATTACTGATGATTTAAACCACTAAATAATGGAATACATTTGAATTTTCAAATCTTTCAGAAAGTACATGCTAACACATGCCATGTAATTTTAGCAACTTTCTAACTTTATAAGAACAATATTTAAAATATGTCCCTTTTTTGGGCCTTTGTCCCCCCAGTATTTTAGGTTTTGTCCAGATTTCCTGCACTAACAGCTTGAGAGGTGTGGTTGCAACCATCGACACTACCACATCCACCAGTGACAATGCTCATGACAGAGGACAACACACAGTGGCCACAGTACACCCTACTTGTTGGTGTCATGGACAGTATACAGCAACACAGGCAAAGCAGTATTATTTAGTCCACGTCTATGGACCGTGACATAGACAGTGGCAATTTGGTGTCACAAAGGGGAAAATGATGCTTGCAGTGTTATCTAATTACTATGTTAGAAACTGATCCACACTGTGCAGTGGACATCGCCATAGGTATCATACTGAAAGGGGATGGGGTATTGTGAGAGTCACAGCCATTATCATTACCACAGATGACTAGGATCACACTGACACATGGCAGTCTGCACTACAATGATATGGCAGATCACAGGTAAGTGGATGTAGAGAAGGGAAGAGTAGTGGTGGTGGTGTCAAATATATTATCTTGTCTTATGTGGTTGGGTTGACTCTATGGGACCATGCAGTATAGATGCTACTACAATGAGGACTTGTAGAAGATGCACCAATGGACTATGCAGTATGGCCCTTGCACTATGAAGTCAGTTCTTCTCAGATGCCCCCTGGCACATGGATGTGCGGAACTGATGGAAGAAGATCACGTTAGAAGTTGCACATGAATTGGCCCCACTTTGATGTGCATATAGTGGAATCCTAACCATGACAAATGCAGACTGTGTACATTGCATTGCTCATCTAGTGTGTCCACCCTGGTTTGCACTAGCTCATGGGCATGGGTAGCACCAAGAGTCAGTGTAGTGATGGTGGCATTGGTTAACATCTGTAGGGAGCCATGGATACAATATGTTCCATGATGGGGTATACTTGACCAGTCATAGCTTCATCCCTGGACTTCATTGTTTATTGAAGGCAAAGCACATTGCCTACCATCTCCAATTCCATGTTGGGATTGACAAATTATGTCTGGATTACAGTCCTGCACAGCTGTTGGATGAGACTAAGACCTGCCTACAAGTTTGGGGGTTGGCTATGACAGTGCATGCAAAGTGGAACATAACTAGCCCCCTGTACAAGGAGTATACATCCAGCAAATGCTTGGGTGAGCCAACTTACTGAGTTAAGAAATAAATATATACAGTGGACATCAAAAGTGTACACACCCCTGTTAAAATGCCAGGTTTTTGTGATATAAAAAAATAAAATACACCCTTAAACTAATACTTTGTTGAAGCACCGTTTGATTTTATTGCAGCATTCAGTTTTCTTGGGTACACACCTACCATCAATTTAAACCCATTTAACATAGCGAAACAGTAAAAAGCAACGGAGATCTTGCTTTCTCTGTTGCTTTTGCCCACAGCTCTGATGTACTGCGTAGGTATGCGCAGTACATCAGAACTTCCGCGGAATACCAGACAGCCACGGAAGGGCAGCAAGGAGGCATTATACAATGCCATTATTTAAGAAAAGTAATTATTTTTTTTCTTAAATAATATCATTGTATAATAACTCACTTCTGGTGTGGTAATGCTGGATTTACCCACAGTTGGCTTTGTTTGGTCCCTCGGGCTTCGCCCTCGGGGCCAAACCACGCCAACCGTGGGTAAATCCAGCATTACCCACACCCAGGCGTGGGTTACTGCTATAATAAAGTTTGGCTGTCCTAGTAGGATTTTGCTGACATTCACTCATTTGCCTGATACAGCAAAAGCCATGGTTTGCAGAGAGCTTACAATGCATCAAAGGGATCTCATTCTTGAAAGGTATCAGCCAGGAGAAGAGTACAAAAAATGTCCACAGCATTGGAGATACCATAGAACACAGTAAAGAAGGTCATCAAAAAGTGGAAAAAATATGGGACAACAGTGACATTGCAAAGAATTAGACATCCCTCCAAAATTAATGAAAAGACAAGATGGAAACTGGTCAGGAAGGCTGCCAAGAGACCTATAGTAACACTGAAGGTGCTGCAGGAATTTCCAGCAAGTACTGGTTGTGTAGTACATGTGACAACAATCTCCCGTATTCTCCATATGTCTGGACTATGGGATAGGGTTGCAAGATAGAAGTCTTTTCTTATACAGAAGAACATCCAAGCCTGGATAAAATTTGCAAAACAATACACATCGTCTCCCAAAAGCATGTGGGAAAATGTGTTATGGTCTGTTGAGACCAAGGTTGAACTTTTTGGCCACAATTCCAAAATGTATATTTGGTGCAAAAACAACACTTCACATCACCAAAAGAACACCATCCCCACAATGAAGCATGGTGGTGGCAGTACCATGCCTTGAGGTTGCTTTTCTTCAGCTAGAACTGGGACATTAGTCAAAGTGGAGGGAATTATGAACAGTTCCAAATACCAGTCACTTTTGGTCCAAAACCTTCAGGCAACTGCTGGAAAGCTGAAGATGAAGAGGAATTTCACCTTTCAACACGACAATGACTCCAAGCATACATCCAAATCAACAAAAGAATGGCTTCACCAGAAGAAAACTAAAGGTTTGGAATGGCCCAGCCAGAGCCCAGACCTCAATCCAATAGAAAATCTGTGGGGTGACCTGAAGAGGGCTGTGCACAAGAGATTCTCTCACAATCTGACAGATTTGGAGTGCTTTTGCAAGGAAGAGTGGGCAAATATTGCCAAGTGAAGCTGTACCATGCTGATAGACTCCCACCCAAGAAGACTGAATGCTGTAATTAAATCAAAAGGTGCTTCAACAAAGTATTAGTTTAAGGGTGTGCACACTTATGCAACCAGCTTATTGTACGGTTTTTATTTTTTATATTTTTCCCCCCTAACATATTTGTTTGTTTTTCAATTGAATTGTACAGTTATAGGTCACATTAAAGGTGGGAAAAGTTTTGAAATGATTTATTGTGGTCTCACTTTTTATATCACAAAAACCTGGCATTTTAACAGGGGTGTGTACATTGTTTATATCCACTGTAAATAAACCAACAAATACTCATGACTTTGCAAACATTTCACTAAAGGTGGCTGCAACTTTTAATTCCTTTACACAGTAAACTCTCAATTAACCAGAACTCAAGCAACCAGCAAAAAATATTGAAAAAATACAGTGCAGTTTTCATGTGTTGCACTTTCTGTTTTCCCCCCATAAAAAACATGCCTTAACTTTTTAGAGTTTTAGAGTTTTAAAAAGGAAGACAGGAATAAATTCCCTCTATCCCCAACCTAAGAACAGGTCAAACCACACAAATAGTATAGGGTACAGTATTAATCAGGCCTATTTTTAATAGTAACTCTCAAGCAACCAGAAACTACAGTTAAACAGCATCTACCAATCCCAATGGGTGCTGGTTAACTGAGAATTTACTTTAACAGGTTTATCCTTATAATCCATCTGGAGGGTGTTGCAATAATCACACTGCTATTTTTACATGGTTGAAGAAAGATTTCAGTTTTCTGAGGATTTGGTGGCATTCTCATTTCATACTTGGATTTAATTAATTATATTGTCTTGGTCAGACCTTTATTTGTCAAATTTAATTTTGCTTTCATAACTTCAGATTGTTATGCCTTGAACAATTTTCACAATTTCCACAGTATTCTTTTTAGATTTTTTTCTTTCAGAAATAGAATTGTACTTCAGTGGAGTTTATGACTAAACAAGATTTTAATACATGATAAAGGGACATGATTACAAAAATTCCTTTGTATCAGTATAACCTTAGAGGGCCATTACATATGGAAATCAAACTGTTTTAAGTTCACAGAGAAATCTGATTGTAATCATCCTTAAGGAATGCATTTATAATTGTCTTCAATAAACGGTGTCTACATAGTATGGATAAAGTAGGTTGTGTGCCCAGGTAACTGAAATTACCAGAAAAAGGTATAGCTCAACAGCTTAATACAGATATGTCAGTGTGTATTAATACAGCATCCAGGAAATTTAAACAGCATGAAGCAAAAGTAACATCTTGATTTTTATCTGATCTTAATCGTGATTTCCATGAACAGGTTATCACTAGTCCTCTTTGACCAGTTTATGGTCCTGTATTTATGTATGGAAAATAGAACCTTTGACAAGCTATGGTAGTTGTTATTCATAGCTTATAAAGATGTTTATGAAAACAGCTGGCTTTCTTGACTAATTGCAAATCCCTAAAATTTTGCAAATACCTCAACCAGAAAAGATAGAAACACTTATAATGTCAGCGTAATCTGTAAAGCAAGCACTAGACTGAATTTTCTCTGTATCACAGACCGAGCTTCCTACTCTAGATTCAACCTTACTAAAATTCCAAAAGCCACAATGACCATCTATGGCAAGAGAAGCATGGCTTGGCTCATATTATGATGCAGAGAAGCATGGCTTGGCCCATACTATGATACAGAAGAGCATGGCTTGGCTCATACTATGATACAGAGATGCACAGCTTGTCCCATACTATGATACAGAGATGCACGGCTTGGCCCATACTGTGCTGCAGAGAAGCATGTCTTGGCCCATACTATGTTGCAGTAATAATTGTTATGCTGGCCTTTTGTAGTATCACCACATGCTGCAGTTCATAGAGTTTCTTAGAGGGATACCTTCCAACAATTATCTATAGAAATAACTCACGCAAAGTACAATTATAATTAAAACACCCCTGCAAGTTACTCTAAAAACATTTTCACCTAGTTATATAATTTTTGAAGCTATAAATCTATTGCAGATGCAACCTGGATGATGTATGTGCTTAAAATGTAAGATGTAACCCCATGATTAAATCTAAATAATAGGATGGCATTGTAAAGGAGGGAATTAGATCCAAAATTGAAAGTATGAACCATATATTCTGAGTAAATTCCATCATTCTATTATACTAAGGATATCTTCAAAGGAAGTACTTTGTATTATCATTCGATTCTCCACTGAAAATAATACAGACATAGATGTTCATATTAACATTTATCATCAATACATCTTTATTTATATCCTTCAGTATGTAACCAGATAAACATGAAGTTGTGACTGGATCCCTAAAGATTATTGGCACCAAGTTCCATAAGCTACACAATGAGGAATTCAATGTGACCAAATTGTATTATCAGAGGCTGGGTTAGTAATATGTAACTTCTTTTCAACGACTGTATTTTTCCCCCCGACAATGCCTTGCTCGAAATTAGGGATCCTTTTTCTCCCCCTCTAATGCTCTCCTTTTCTCCTGAAATGACCAGCAGCAGGAGATTCTTGGTTACTGTGGAAACTGCATGGTTTACACCCCTAAAGTGTCTTGTATAGGTAAAGTATATTGCTGGACGGTCCTAGGGTACTGGTGGTACAAGGAACTCCTTTATTCAGAGGATCTTAGGATTGTGCAGGATCCTCCACTTAGTACTTCTATTAATCTTTGCCAGTTGCTCTTTGGATGCTGATAGCCCTGAATGTACTAAATGTGAACGGTAATCATAATACAATTAATTCATACAAGGTGAAGTGCTGACTAATGTGTTGGGTAAATAGAATGATGTAATTCTTTTATGACATCATTTGCAGACAGCATTGGCCCTCACTTTCTTGTGGTATGGTTTCCAATACTGATAATCTCAAAATATACTTCTCTTTTTTAAAAGTTCCACAATAATAAGCCTCTCAGAACCTGAAACTCCCACTACTATTCTTACATAGATACAAGAAACATTTGCCATGCTATATAAAACTGCTTAAGAAAAAAATGAAATCCATTCTAAAACTAAACTGTAATCCACAGGATTAAAATATTCTGGAAAGACGAATCCCTCACAGGCAGTCACCTCCACCCTTCATTCCACTTAACCATCTCAATGTTCATGACATCAGAATTCTTTAAACAGTTTACAACTGTGCCATATGCACAAGGAAACACTCAATACTCTGAAAAATTCCATCCTCAGTATTCTTCATCTTTTATTTCAAAGTAATTAAAGCAAAATAACTCTTCCCACTCCTTAATCAAATCCCATTACATGCTCCTACAGAATTGGATAATTTGCACCCTTATTTTTTTCTGCCACAGCAAGCACTTCCTCTCACTACATTGTCACACAACTGCAGTCAATATCTTACACTAAATACTATGCCAACCATGTGGAAATCAGCCTCAATCAAACCCAAGCAAACTAAGACCCTCCAACTTCTGACCAGTTTCCATATACCTTCCTTAGGGAAAATACTTGTGAAATAAGTCTACACACAATTCATCATGGACTTTCAACAACATAAACACAATTCTCATAAGCAGCATGGCATCTGCTCAGGTTGTAGCACTGTGACCACAGTATAGACTCTTACTTATGAGATACACCTAAATATGGGCAAAGGACACCTTATACATGCAATCTTTGTTGACTTGACAAAGGTATATAACCTTGTTGACCACAGAATTCTTAGCAACTTTCTACAGTGTGGTTTAAGCCATGAAGCCACAATCTGGTTCCATAACTTCCTTTCAGACTGGCACTTATCTGTTAAAATTGATTGCTCTGTTTTATGACACTGCTCCCCTAAATAAAAGAGTTTCACAAGATTCAATACTTTCTTTGTTGTTGTTTTTTTTTCATTTTCATTAACAACCTTACCTATAACCTACATCAACTTCTCATCATCCTACATGTAGATGATATATTCCTCTACTCCTCATGCCACTCACTTTCTGCCCTGTAACAATACTTGCATTCCCATCCATTTCAACTCACTCTTATCCAGGTTTCTAGCAAAAAAAAAAAAAAGTACTCCTTAACGCAAATAAAACTAGATGTATGATCTTTAGGACCAAACCTAAAATATCAGAATACATCAATTCCTTTCATATCAAAATCCTAAACAATATGCATATTGAAAGTGTCACTTCCTATAGGTTGCTAGGCTTTTGGCTGGATCCTTCTCTCACATTTAATAAAAATCTTGATAAAACCAGAATAATAATAAACCATCTGCTAAAACCAGAATAATAATAAATCATCTGCTACTCTGGGTCAAAGGAATATCCAACTTTATGTCCTTCTCTGCCACAGTAGCGATAGGTAAGAGAATGCTCTTTCCTTAGCTAGAATGCAGTCTACCAATTATTTCATCTGCAACAAACAAGAAAAAAAAAACTACCAATCCATTTCAAATAAGATTCGTATGTTCATCACTACCACTCTCCATTCAAGAACATCATTGTATAACTGTAATCAAATCCAAGATGCCTCCCAACTTTTCAGACTCCTATATTCTACCTCACATAGCTCTCAACTATCCAGAGGTTTGCAGAATGTCTAGATTTTTGCCTCATATTTTTGGTCTGATCTTCATAGAGTTTGTGGATTTCTGGCAAATCACTGAGTATTGAGGTCATTAAATGAAAACAGATATTTGAGTTTCAGACTTCATATCCTTCAGAAATGCATGCTAATGCAAAACCTGTTATTCTAGCAACCATCTATGTTTATAAGAGCAACATTTAAAATCTGTCCCTTTTTATGGGTCTTTTTCTTCCTGTAGTTTGGCTTTGTCCAGATGTCTTGTGCTAAAAAGTTGAGAAGTATGCCGACTCTTTTTTTATTAAACTCAAATATTGCAACCTTCCATCTAGGAATCCAGGACCTCAATGGAAGAAACCCTGTCAATGGAACTCCAAAGTACCACTCACTGCTTCTCCACTTTTGGACTAAACTTTTGAGAATCATTTCCCTCACACCTGAAAGAAATAACATCTTTTTCATTATTTTGAAATAAGTTGAAATTATACCTGCAAAACCAATCTAAATGCAAATGCCTTCCCAATGGTCAAATCACATAACTGAACTATTCACCAGTGCTCAAAAAATAATTCCTGTTTAATATTATCTATGTCAATACAGTAGAATATGTTTTACTAATTGACCTGTGCCGTCTTGCTTGGAGGGATATGTAACAATGTTATTTTTATGTTTAAATGCATTCAGTCCATCTGTGTTGTTTTTAATGTATCATATGCTATTCTGTGTTTGTCATGTCTTTGTACCTCCAAACTGAGACTGTAATTGGTTCATAGAGATTAGTATTATACTCCAGTAAGCAAATTCAAAATAAAAATAAAAAATCAACTGATTTTACTGCTGTTGGAACTACCTGCTCTTTCCTTCTACTAAAGCCAAAAGATTATCTCTGTTGTATTCAATGTTATTACCACAAACAAATATCTGAAGGTACAAAAAGCATAAGTTCTTCCTTTAATGAAGCAAGTACTGCATAAGATGTTAACCATATCTGACAGATGGTCATATAGCTTTCTATCCTTTTTGTGCATGATACGTGTTTGGATGATGGAGTTTAAATAGCATACATTTGTGATTAAGCTGCTCATATGTACAGAGGACTTAAAGGGTTCAGAGGTACTTACTAGGATATTGATCTCTAAGAATCTTAAACAGCCCAGCCCTGCATTCCCATAGTAATTATTAGTCCTTATATTTTGAACTATGAATCTCCCAAGACAGATTGAACAAGTATATGTTGGGATAACTACATGTTCCCCTGTCCATGAGGACCATTGGTGTTAAACCAGATATAAATTTGTTGTGCCACATCCATTTTTCCAAGTAACATTTGAATGGATAAGAGCAGTACTTGAATTTATGTGGAGAGGAAGACTGTTCCATAGAAATGGTACTCTCTGTGATGCATACCTATTCTTTTACATTTTGCAAACAAGAGTGAGGTCCTTTGAATGGGTGTTTCTGATACTACTATACTTCGAATGTGTAATAGGTGTGACAGGGCAAGTTTTGTTGAAGCTCTATATATGAGACAGAAGTCACCTTTCAGTAATGATAATATTGTTCAGTCTTAACACACACATTGTTTAAAAAATTACATCATCCTTCCAACAGACAAGGTAGAAAAGTATGTAATGGGCAGGTTAAAAGGAACAAATCTAAAGTAAATTTGGAAGGATTAGAGAACATTACTGTAAGACGAAAGAGGAGAATGGCTCAGAGTATGGAAGTACAAAAACAGCTAGACGATAATTGTATATTTATAAATCAAATAAGCTGTGAAAGAAAGATTGAAGCAAAAGAAGGTTCCAGGTCACCAGTGAGATGAATCTACAGTTCATTTATTTAAATCCAACAACAGATGAGCGCTTTCGTCTACAAAATGAGACTTCTTCAGATAAAACAGTACTGGTGCCACTCTTAATTTATATAAAATACCTTAATTAACCTGATTACCTAATAAACAAAGTTAGGTTATTAGGTTAACCTTTTATAAAAGTAGTAGAACCTGAAAAAGAGACAAGAAACTTTTTAGGGGCATGTGTTACTGAGTATAATGGGTTTTCTGACTTGTTTACAAAAATAGTGGAAACTAATTGATCTATACTAAAAACAAACAAAGAAGTTTACAAGGTGGTAGGTAATAGACCTAATTTTACATACAAGACAGGAATTAATTTTAAAAGGTTGCTTGAGAAGGGTAACAATTTAGATAACATCAAAAAAGCAACCAGTTCATGTGGTAGGTGTGGGCAATGTTCACATATTTTTAAAGAAGAATTTATCAAATTGAAAAATGGTTTAGGTAGTACAGTTAAATTTTGTAGGGGTAATTGTCAAACCAAGATGTTGGTATATTTGGCTATTTGCACAAAGTGTTCATCATTTTACGTAGGAAAAACTGAAAGGGCACTGAAAGATAGAATATATGAACACATATACGACATTAGAAATAGGAAAGAAACCAGTGCCCTTTACAAACATTCAGTTCTTTGTACTTCATTTAGTGGTTTCAAGTTTGGGATTATTGACTTGGTTAAAAATAACCCCAGAGGAGGTGATATGAGGAATATATTACTCAATAGCGAACTTAGATGGCAACTGAGGCTTAAGGCTAACATCAGTCCAGGCCTGAATGAATATGTTAGTATTAAGGCTATTCTAGCAGAGAGAGCAGGTAGAGTGTGATTTACTGTTGTTGTTTACAACATTTTAGTGTACAAAGGGCTACATCAAAAATTAAAAAATATATAAAATATATAATAAATATAATTAAGATTAAAGCATTATTTATTATTTTTTATATAATAATTGTTTTATACAATTTTTTATACCATTTTTTTAATTCTATTAATGGATTTTCTACTTTTGATGTTTGTGATTTTGGGTATAATAACCAAAGAGCTAGAAACCACTTGGTGGTGGTGCTTTAAAATTTAAAAATTTTAAACTCTGTTTATTAGGTAATCAGGTTAATTAAGGTATTTTATATAAATTAAGAGTGGCACCAGTACTGTTTTATCTGAAGAAGTCTCATTTTGTAGATGAAAGCGCTCATCTGTTGTTGGATTTAAATAAAAGAACTGTAGATTCATCTCACTGGTGACCTGGAACCTTCTTTTGCTTCATTTTTGCTGGTTTGGACTGATTTGTTTGGTATAGTGACTTTTACTGGTTCTTCAGGTTGCTGCTGTGAGGTCGAGATTTTGTTTGAACACTGGTGCTACTATTATGGAAGGATCTTTAAATGATTCCACAATTATTGGACAAGACAATGTTTTTAGTCCAAGCAGTATTATTAAGACACAACAAGAAGTGTCTAAAGTACGTGAAGAATTGGCTACCCTTACAGGAGATCTTACTAGGCTCATTGAGTTGTTTAGTCAAGTCAAGCCAGTAGAGGGAGCCAACGTACATTGTATTAATTCTGAATGTGTCTCAACGCTGTTTTCAACGTCATCTCCATGCTCGCGATTTGAGAGCAATGGTGGAATTAGGGTAAACGCCAGGGACAACGAACGGAGTAATGTAAGCAGAAATGATGGGGTTTCGCTATTTCCACACAGTCGGAAGGATACACAGGTCCCTTCTGTGGAGCAAAAGGAGCGGACGACGCAACAGACAAATTTTAAATTAAAAGGTACTGTTTTTCACGCACTTTCATGCACTAAAAAACAAGCGGTTAATATTATGGAACCTAAGCCAGATTCCTCAGAGGGCAGTGAACAACCTTTTAGTTTGAAAGACATTTTGGACAAAAACTTTGATTTCAATACATCACCTACTGCAAAACATTATTCATATAATACTAAAGGAAACAATTTGAATGATACGAATGTTCCTACGTTAAAGGACATGATTTTTTCCTTTGAAAAAATGTTGTTTAAATATAAATGTGTACAAATTGATAACCGTTACTTGCATAATTGTCTTGGTCACAAGATAGTCCCTCAGGGACTAAGATTTTTTAAATATCCTTTTGGTATTACTTATTCAAATGTTGTTTTAAAAGATTTTCATGATTTTTTTGATGAATGTGGTTTTGGTTTAATTCTGAAACTTATCAAACATAACGAGACCTTGTTGAATAGTTTGTTAATTGATTTAAACAAACTTAATGATGACATTTCTAAGGACTTGTTATTTGATGAAAACAAATACCTATATATTAAGGTTTTAAAAAGAACAGATAGTAGGATTAATAAGGTTTTTGCTAGGAAACAAAAGAAATTTATTAGAGATAAGGAGCAATATACCAAGGGTAAGATGTACCCAGGGCCTATTAACAACTTTAAGAATTATAACAACAAAAACAAATTATATGAAAGGGCCCAATTAAACTATCATGACACTGATGTACCTAGTAATTCTTTTAGACCCCATTTTCAGGATAGAAATGAACAGGGAGGGGGTGTTAACAACAGGGTTTTGGATGAACTGGACTCTTTTTCAGAGCCTATTGAACCTTTTTTAGGCCCCAGGAGATCAGAACATCTGGCAAGCAAGGCCCGAATCCCCTCAGACCCGGGCCTTCCAATGAATTCATATGGGAACAATTATGGATGGAAAAAGATGGGGAGGAAGGGCAGATAAATAATATTGCACAAGACACCAATGGTATAGTTTTTGAATACAAAAGTTTCAACATTTTTAACTATACATCTATAGAGTTGGAGAAAAAACATTTTGATTTATTTTCGAAGGGATTCAAATTTGTGAGATCACAATATGGGGATTTAGCCCACATTTTAGTGGAACTGAAATTATACCTTAGAAAACTAAATCTCAAATTAATTCATAAAAAAACGGTGAATGAAAGTTCCACTTTAAATAAAGGATTGGTTAGGAACAGCATCTACAACCCCCCTTTGCATCCAGCTATATATACATTAGAGAACATAGTCACGAAAGAGATGTATGAGGCATATACGAAAAATAGAAAGGAAAGACAACATCACAATTTGAATAAGGAAGAAGAGGGTTTGCTAGAGGCCTTAAAAGCACAAAACAACATCAGAATTATGAAGCCGGACAAAGGTGGGGGAGTGGTTTTGTATAACCATGAGGAATACAATAATGTTCTAACTAATATCCTGATGGATTTGAATACCTACACCTCAGTGTCACACAATGAGATACAAATAGCCTACAGGAGGATAGACTCCCTTTGGATGAATATTTGATTGAAAATAGAGTTGGGAAAACGACATATCATTTTTTGAAGCAATTACATCCAATTATTCCACTATTTTTTGGTGCACCAAAAGTTCATAAATCCATTTTAGAGCCCTCATTTAGGCCAATGGTCTCAGCAAAAAATTCTAAAACCCATCCCCTAGCAGTCTATATTGATAAAACTATTAAAAATATAGTTGTAAAGCAAGAACATTTGATTAAGGATTCTTGGGACTTTCTTGGTAAAATAAACAATGACCTGTGGTCTGAAGAATGTAAATTTTTAACCATAGATGTAAAGGATTTATTTACATGTATTCCCAGATTGGAGGGCTTTGAATTATTTGAAGAAAGTATTCATAAGCATTTAGATGTACCCCACGACCAAAAATTATTGATTCTGGAACTTATGGAGGTCATACTAGACAATAATTATATTGGCTTCCAAGGAGAGTACTTTAGACAAGTCAGTGGCATAGCCATGGGGGCAGCTTGTGCCCCCATTTACGCCAATTTGGTGATGTTAGAATGGGAAAAAAGATATATATTAAAAAGTAGTTATATGGAGCAAATTAAGTGTTATTTGAGATTTTTGGATGACATATTTGTGATTTGGGAAGGGTCAAAAGAAAATATGGAGGAATTCATTTATTATTTAAACCACACCACTGATTTCCTTTCATTCACATATAATGTTGAAGACCAGAGTATTAACTATCTGGACATCACCATCAGTAAAGTACCACAGGGTTTTAAGTCCAAGATATTTCATAAGAATACATGGTGCAATGGTTATTTACACCATGACAGTTTTCATCCATTCCATCAAAAAAGAAGCCTTATAAAGGGACAGGCTGTTAGGATAACGAGGATGACATCTGACTTCCAGGACCTATTATATGAATTTCATTTCTTGGGTGAAAAGTTTGTAGAGAGAGGATACCCAAGAGAAATGGTTGGTAAAATTTCGGAGGAAGTCTATAATGGTTGGGGGATCAAATACAAGGCCTTATTAGGTCAACCTTTTATAAAAGTAGTAGAACCTGAAAAAGAGACAAGAAACTTTTTAGGGGCATGTGTTACTGAGTATAATGGGTTTTCTGACTTGTTTACAAAAATAGTGGAAACTAATTGGTCTATACTAAAAACAAACAAAGAAGTTTACGAGGTGGTAGGTAATAGACCTCATTTTACATACAAGACAGAAATTAATTTTAAAAGGTTGCTTGAAAAGGGTAACAATTTAGATAACATCAAAAAAGCAACCATTTCATGTGGTAGGTGTGGGCAATGTTCACATATTTTTAAAGAAGAATTTATCAAATTGAAAAATGGTTTAGGTAGTACAGTTAAATTTTGTAGGGGTAATTGTCAAACCAAGATGTTGGTATATTTGGCTATTTGCACAAAGTGTTCATCATTTTACGTAGGAAAAACTGAAAGGGCACTGAAAGATAGAATATATGAACACATATACGACATTAGAAATAGGAAAGAAACCAGTGCCCTTTACAAACATTCAGTTCTTTGTACTTCATTTAGTGGTTTCAAGTTTGGGATTATTGACTTGGTTAAAAATAACCCCAGAGGAGGTGATATGAGGAATATATTACTCAATAGCGAACTTAGATGGCAACTGAGGCTTAAGGCTAACATCAGTCCAGGCCTGAATGAATATGTTAGTATTAAGGCTATTCTAGCAGAGAGAGCAGGTAGAGTGTGATTTACTGTTGTTGTTTACAACATTTTAGTGTACAAAGGGCTACATCAAAAATTTAAAATATATAAAATATATAATAAATATAATTAAGATTAAAGCATTATTTATTATTTTTTATATAATAATTGTTTTATACAATTTTTTATACCATTTTTTAATTCTATTAATGGATTTTCTACTTTTGATGTTTGTGATTTTGGGTATAATAACCAAAGAGCTAGAAACCACTTGGTGGTGGTGCTTTAAAATTTTAAAATTTTAAACTCTGTTTATTAGATAATCAGGTTAATTAAGGTATTTTATATAAATTAAGAGTGGCACCAGTACTGTTTTATCTGAAGAAGTCTCATTTTGTAGATGAAAGCACTCATCTGTTGTTGGATTTAAATAAAAGAACTGTAGATTCATCTCACTGGTGACCTGGAACCTTCTTTTGCTTCATTTTTGCTGGTTTGGACTGATTTGTTTGGTTTAGTGACTTTTACTGGTTCTTCAGGTTGCTGGTGTGAGGTCGAGATTTTGTTTGAACACTGGTGCTACTATTATGGAAGGATCTTTAAATGATTCCACAATTATTGGACAAGACAATGTTTTTAGTCCAAGCAGTATTATTAAGACACAACAAGAAGTGTCTAAAGTACGTGAAGAATTGGCTACCCTTAGAGGAGATCTTACTAGGCTCATTGAGTTGTTTAGTCAAGTCAAGCCAGTAGAGGGAGCCAACGTACATTGTATTAATTCTGAATGTGTCGCAACGCTGTTTTCAACGTCATCTCCATGCTCGCTTTTTGAGAGCAATGGTGGAATTAGGGTAAACGCCAGGGACAACAAACGGAGTAATGTAAGCAGAAATGATGGGGTTTCTCTATCTCCACACAGTCGGAAGGATACACAGGTCCCTTCTGTGGAGTAAAAGGAGCGGACGACGCAACAGACAAATTTTAAATTAAAAGGTACTGTTTTTCACGCACTTTCATGCGCTAAAAAACAAGCGGTTAATGTTATGGAACCTAAGCCAGGTTCCTCAGAGGGCAGTGAACAACCTTTTAGTTTGAAAGACATTTTGGACAAAAACTTTGATTTCAATACATCACCTACTGCAAAACATTATTCATATAATACTAAAGGAAACAATTTGAATGATACGAATGTTCCTACGTTAAAGGACATGATTTTTTCCTTTGAAAAAATGTTGTTTAAATATAAATGTGTACAAATTGATAACCGTTACTTGCATAATTGTCTTGGTCACAAGATAGTCCCTCAGGGACTAAGATTTTTTTAAATATCCTTTTGGTATTACTTATTCAGATGTTGTTTTAAAAGATTTTCATGATTTTTTTGATGAATGTGGTTTTGGTTTAATTCTGAAACTTATCAAACATAACGAGACCTTGTTGAATAGTTTGTTAATTGATTTAAACAAACTTAATGATGACATTTCTAAGGACTTGTTATTTGATGAAAACAAATACCTATATATTAAGGTTTTAAAAAGAACAGATAGTAGGATTAATAAGGTTTTTGCTAGGAAACAAAAGAAATTTATTAGAGATAAGGAGCAATATACCAAGGGTAAGATGTACCCAGGGCCTATTAACAACTTTAAGAATTATAACAACAAAAACAAATTATATGAAAGGGCCCCATTAAACTATCATGACACTGATGTACCTAGTAATTCTTTTAGACCCCATTTTCAAGATAGAAATGAACAGGGAGGGGGTGTTAACAACAGGGTTTTGGATGAACTGGACTCTTTTTCAGAGCCTATTGAACCTTTTTTAGGCCCCAGGAGATCAGAACGTCTGGCAAGCAAGGCCCGAACCCCCTCAGACCCGGGCCTTCCAATGAATTCATATGGGAACAATTATGGATGGAAAAAGATGGGGAGGAAGGGCAGATAAATAATATTGCACAAGACACCAATGGTATAGTTTTTGAATACAAAAGTTTCAACATTTTTAACTATACATCTATTGAGTTGGAGAAAAAACATTTTGATTTATTTTCGAAGGGATTCAAATTTGTGAGATCACAGTATGGGGATTTAGCCCACATTTTAGTGGAAATGAAATTATACCTTAGAAAACTAAATCTCAAATTAATTCATAAAAAACGGTGAATGAAAGTTCCACTTTAAATAAAGGATTGGTTAGGAACAGCATCTACAACCCCCCCTTTGCATCCAGCTATATATACATTAGAGAACATAGTCACGAAAGAGATTTATGAGGCATATACGAAAAATAGAAAGGAAAGACAACATCACAATTTGAATAAGGAAGAAGAGGGTTTGCTAGAGGCCTTAAAAGCACAAAACAACATCAGAATTATGAAGCCGGACAAAGGTGGGGGAGTGGTTTTGTATAACCATGAGGAATACAATAATGTTCTAACTAATATCCTGATGGATTTGAATACCTACACCTCAGTGTCACACAATGAGATACAAATAGCCTACAGGAGGATAGACTCCCTTTTGGATGAATATTTGATTGAAAATAGAGTTGGGAAAACGACATATCATTTTTTGAAGCAATTACATCCAATTATTCCACTATTTTTTGGTGCACCAAAAGTTCATAAATCCATTTTAGAGCCCCCATTTAGGCCAATGGTCTCAGCAAAAAATTCTAAAACCCATCCCCTAGCAGTCTATATTGATAAAACTATTAAAAATATAGTTGTAAAGCAAGAACATTTGATTAAGGATTCTTGGGACTTTCTTGGTAAAATAAACAATGACCTGTGGTCTGAAGAATGTAAATTTTTAACCATAGATGTAAAGGATTTATTTACATGTATTCCCAGATTGGAGGGCTTTGAATTATTTGAAGAAAGTATTCATAAGCATTTAGATGTACCCCACGACCAAAAATTATTGATTCTGGAACTTATGGAGGTCGTACTAGACAATAATTTTATTGGCTTCCAAGGAGAGTACTTTAGACAAGTCAGTGGCGTAGCTATGGGGCAGCTTGTGCCCCCATTTACGCCAATTTGGTGATGTTAGAATGGGAAGAAAGATATATATTAAAAAGTAGTTATATGGAGCAAATTAAGTGTTATTTGAGATTTTTGGATGACATATTTGTGATTTGGGAAGGGTCAAAAGAAAATATGGAGGAATTCATTTATTATTTAAACCACACCACTGATTTCCTTTCATTCACATATAATGTTGAAGACCAGAGTATTAACTATCTGGACATCACCATCAGTAAAGTACCACAGGGTTTTAAGTCCAAGATATTTCATAAGAATACATGGTGCAATGGTTATTTACACCATGACAGTTTTCATCCATTCCATCAAAAAAGAAGCCTTATAAAGGGACAGGCTGTTAGGATAACGAGGATGACATCTGACTTCCAGGAACTATTATATGAATTTAATTTCTTGGGTGAAAAGTTTGTAGAGAGAGGATACCCAAGAGAAATGGTTGGTAAAATTTCGGAGGAAGTCTATAATGGTTGGGGGACCAAATACAAGGCCTTATTAGGTCAACCTTTTATAAAAGTAGTAGAACTTGAAAAAGAGACACAAAACTTTTTAGGGGCATGTGTTACTGAGTATAATGGGTTTTCTGACTTGTTTACAAAAATAGTGGAAACTAATTGGTCTATACTGAAAACAAACAAAGAAGTTTACGAGGTGGTAGGTAATAGACCTCATTTTACATACAAGACAGGAATTAATTTTAAAAGGTTGCTTGAAAAGGGTAACAATTTAGATAACATCAAAAAAGCAACCAGTTCATGTGGTAGGTGTGGGCAATGTTCACATATTTTTAAAGAAGAATTTATCAAATTGAAAAATGGTTTAGGTAGTACAGTTAAATTTTGTAGGGGTAATTGTCAAACCAAGATGTTGGTATATTTGGCTATTTGCACAAAGTGTTCATCATTTTACGTAGGAAAAACTGAAAGGGCACTGAAAGATAGAATATATGAACACATATACGACATTAGAAATAGGAAAGAAACCAGTGCCCTTTACAAACATTCAGTTCTTTGTACTTCATTTAGTGGTTTCAAGTTTGGGATTATTGACTTGGTTAAAAATAACCCCAGAGGAGGTGATATGAGGAATATATTACTCAATAGCGAACTTAGATGGCAACTGAGGCTTAAGGCTAACATCAGTCCAGGCCTGAATGTATATGTTAGTATTAAGGCTATTCTAGCAGAGAGAGCAGGTAGAGTGTGATTTACTGTTGTTGTTTACAACATTTTAGTGTACAAAGGGCTACATCAAAAATTAAAAAATATATAAAATATATAATAAATATAATTAAGATTAAAGCATTATTTATTATTTTTTATATAATAATTGTTTTATACAATTTTTTATACCATTTTTTTTAATTCTATCAATGGATTTTCTAGACTTTTGACGTTTGTGATTTTGGGTATAATAACCAAAGAGCTAGAAACCACTTGGTGGTGGTGCTTTAAAATTTTAAAATTTTAAACTTTATTAGGTAATCAGGTTAATTAAGGTATTTTATATAAATTAAGAGTGGCACCAGTACTGTTTTATCTGAAGAAGTCTCATTTTGTAGACGAAAGCACTCATCTGTTTTTGGATTTAAATAAAAGAACTATAGATTCATCTCACTGGTGACCTGGAACCTTCTTTTGCTTCATTTTTGCTGGTTTGGACTGATTTGTTTGGCTTTGTGAAAGAAAGATTAATAAGACTAATAATAATTGAAAGGGCAGACATTATTGAAATAGAAGTAGGAGATTATTTGGATCTGAACAGAAATGATATTCTAGTAATTGTAGATTCAATTATTGAGGGACAGATACTCACATTTTCAGAGAGGATAATGTACATTGAATAGTGTTATGTTTGCTAAGAGCAAAAATACAGGAATGTGAGTAGATCCCTAGGATACTTTAATGTAAGGAAGTATGGAGATTTATTTTGTTATTCTTCTAGTTCAAATAATCTAATTTCAACAACTCATCAACTGTTAGTTGGGAATGTAAATCCCTCTTAGAAAACAAAGCTTGAACAGGTGCTAAGATGTATTTTTCACCAATTATGTTTAGAAAAGAGATTCAGGCCTGTGTGAATGAAAATATATTGCTGGTAAATATCCAGATGAAAAAATGCCACATTTTAAAATGTATTGCCACATTTTAAGAGTGCTTGGCAGCACAAGACGAGTTAGCTACCATGATGCATCTTGCTCTAGTCATTTCTTAATTGGCTCATGTTTTAATTACAAGCTTTGGTAAATTTTTATTTAAACCGTGGTCCAAATAAATGTACTGTTTCCCTTGGTGATATCAACTTAGGGAACCTTTGTAGAGTTTAAAGGATATGTTTCTGCCACAGTGCAGAACATATCCATTAAACTCTATGGATACATGTCACATTTTCACTGAGCTAATATCACTGAGGTTAAGATCATCTTTAACTTTCAGTGGCATTAGCATGGGGAAAACAAATTTAACAAATCTTGGTTTAAGTGAATGTCAGATGAAAAAGGTTTGCCATTCAGGTGAAAATGATAATTGTTGCTTTATGTGCCTCACTGGATGGTGCTAAAAACCAAGTTGCCAAGTACAACAATACACTTTAAAAAGAGGAAATGTGTAGCAGAGTGCAAGCCTATGTTTGACCACAAATGTATTTACTCATGGCAAGGGAAGAGAATTTTTTGCAGCAGATATATTGGAATATTTGTCTAACACAAGACAGGATTTTTACCAGGTCAGAAATTTAACAGTTCACAGAGAGCAAAGTTTAATTTAGCTATGCTGGTTGTTAATGCTAGGAGCATTAGTAATTTTTAAATGTTTTCTTTTAATTGTAAAATTTGCTATGCTCACATAAGATTGATGCTGATAATATTTTGTAAAACATGGATAAAGACCAATGCCAATGACTTGGAAACCATTCTGTCAGTGTATAACTGTTATGGACATGTCAGCAAAAAATCAGGTGGCAGTGTTATGATAGGGATAAATGATTATTATGAGACTAGTGATAATTACATGTTTGATGATAATATCAATACTGTAGATTGTGTACGTGTGACAATAAAGACAACCCTGGAAGATATTACAATTGTTGGTTTGTATAGGCCATCAAAGTCAAGTGCTACAGGCCTGGAAGAATTCATTAATGTATTGCATAAAACACGGGTTGGAAAAATAATAGTAGGTGAGTATTTACATTTACCAGAAACAGACTGGATTAATTTTGAATCTACAACATTAGTATTGCAATGCATGTTCAGGAACAACAATTGCAGCAGATTGTAAACAAACCTACCAGGGAATGGATCGTAGACACTGTGTTCCTAAGGAGATGATTGTTACTTCATCTTTGGTGTGCACTAATCATGCAGTCATAATGGCTAAGCTACTGGTAGATGATTCTGCCAAAGTGAAATATAGACCAACAAGCAATAGATTAATAACCATTTATATGGAAGCAAAACAGTCCTTATGTAAAAATAATTGTATTCACTGGAAAGACTGCAGAAGGAATGTGACATGTTTTGAAAGGGAAATTGTTTGAATGCAGAAAATTTAAAAAATATCTACCATCAAGATCTATGCACACAAGGTCAGGATGATATATTTGTATAAGAACAAGATAATTAATTAAGATGAGAGACAAAAGGTATAAGAAATAGAAATTAGGTTGAACTAGAACTTTGAAAACTGAAATAAACAAACTTTTTATTTTGATTTATTTTATTTAACATTTGTTTGCCAGGAAAGTCCGACTCAGAACGGAACCAATTTTTAGCGAAGGCCCAGGAAGAAACGCTGCAGATGCATCTCTGCAGCTGACAGACAAACTAAACAGACTATGAGGCAAGATCAGGAAAATTAAAAAAAAAAAAAAAAACAAGATCCACTATATTTTGAAGAAAATTTATATAAAAGTGTGTAGTATATTCTCAAACACAACAGATTATAGATATGTTTACAAAAATCTTATGCAATATAGTTTTGCTCCACAAAATGGGTGAAAAATTGAGCTATAAGCATCCAGCTATCTTCAGATTCTGAAATTAAATTAGATTACATTGAAAAGGAACTATGCAAACTGAACCCAAACAAACACAAGGAAGAGATGGAATTTATAATAATAAAATGAGAGCACTTCCACATAAACTTACAGTACTATTATGTATGTAATTCACTGGGTCTACCTGATAACACCGACATGCCAAAACACCGACAACGAAATAACCGACATGACAAAACCGAATGTTCAAAAACACAAAACTTCACATGCCCGACAAACCACAAACCCGACAATCAACAAAACAAATAAAAACACACACACAACACAAGCACACCAAAAACCTTACAAACCTACACTAAACCTTACATACACAACAATATATGCACTAACCTTAACCCAAGCCCTAACCCTAAGGTCCGTCACTATCGCACACTTACCTTACCCGCACCCTAACCCTAACTCACTTAATCCACCCCTAACCCTTAAGTCTGTCACTATCGCACACTTACCTTACCCGCACCCTAACCCTAACTCACTTAATCCGCCCCACCTCTTAAGTCCATCACTATTGCACAATTACCTTACCCGCACCCTAACCCTAACTCACTTAACCCGCCCCTAAACCTAAGGTCCATCACTATCGCACACTTATTTCACCTGCAACCTAACCTAACGTCCGTCACTATCACACACTTACCTTACCCCCACCCTGACCCTAACGTCTGTCCCTATCGCACACTTACCTTAACATGTCGGTGTTCTCAGCATCAGGATTCTCAACTGTCGGTCTTCTCTGTTGTCGATCTTCCGGTGTCGGTTATCTCATTGTCGTTCTTCTCAGCTTATGGCGTAATCAGGTAGACCCAATTCACTAGGTATGCAGAGATTTGTCAAAACTGGAAACATGCACTTGTTAAACCCATGGATTCATAGACTGTTACTAGGCTAACACCCTGGGGGGGGGGGCTACACTGTTACTAGGCTAACAACCTCAGGAGGAGGGGCGGCTTTCCTAACTCTAACCAAGTTTTCAGAAAAGAATAATGATGTCCTGTATCCAAACAGAACATAGAGAGCCAGGCGTTTATAAGCTACCTCTGTCCATAAGGGAATGGGGGTGCCAGGCACAATATAAATTTTCTATTCCCCATCCGCTGGTCTAGGTTGCTCTTAAAATGGGTAATCGACAAACTCAGCTTCACATGGATGGGAAGCCTACTCCATAGGCGGGACAGTCTCTGGGGCACATATCTGTCTCTCTAGTATGTTCTGTTTAATTCACTGACAAAATTCAGGTTCGAAGATCTTGTATTTCTTTAAGGGAAAGGGGAACAGGACAAACACAGAGTTATATAGAGCCATACATTTATTTTTTTGTTGTGAAAAATAATGGAGAAAGTTATTTTGGATAAATTATTGTCAGAATTGGAAAGATTGGAACTTGAAACCATATATTAGCATGCATATGCTAAAAATAGATTCATATCTACCTATAACATGATGTTCTACAATAATATCATATAAGCTGTAAATAAAAAAATGTGATGTGATGTAATTTTGTATTGACTTAACTTCAGCCTTTGATATGGTCGTTCGCAAAACACTGATTAGTAAATTAGAATAACCGGGCATTAATGTAATCTTACTTAGATGGATAGCTGCTTGACTTACATAGGACATGGCAGTACACAGAGCAATTGGACAGGTGAAATTCTAGGTTACACTAGAGGTGTCCCACATGGCTTTGACCTAAATCCACACTTCTTTATGCTGCATTTTTCAGACTTAGCTTTTTCATGTGAGGCATTCTACTTAACTAAATTGTCCATTTGGGCACAGGAGAATTATTTGATGATAAATGCATCAAAAACTAAACATATGAAATTTGGCTGCCATAGAATGAAGGTTGAAATTTTAATATAGTACACATTGATTGAAAATGTGGAGTCATTTAAGGACCTGGATATATGACAAATCCACATTTGAGTTTTCCTGATTACACCAACCAATTGGTTAATAACAGTTTTATAACTATAGACTGTATAGCAGTATATATAAAATGTAGAAACTCCAAAATGATAAAAATCATTGTCTGTAGGTTACATTAGACCTAGTCTAGACTATGGGTTAATAATATGGAAACATTATAAGAAAACTAGCATGAGTAAATTTGAAAGAGTACAGTGAGAAGTTATTATGAAGACTAAAGCATATGAACGTGTACAGTGTATCACATAAGATATTTAAGAGGGGACCATATTAAGATATGCAAGATATTAATGACAACTTCCTCTGGTAAAGTTTGGGGTTATCAAACAGTACTACAGGATCATCAGGCAATCTGTATAGGACATTATACAGGAATGAAAGTTGTATTAATTGGTTTTCTGAGAGAATGGCTGATGCATGGAATTGATTATCAAATTTTGTTAAAGCAAGGAATAGTTCAAATAGTTTTAAGAGCAATGTTAGCACTTATTATTATGGGAATGATTGTTTTGGTATACTGACAGGTTAGAAAGGTATTACTACCCATGCCTGAAATATTTGTATGTATGCATGCATGCTTGTACAGGCCACCTATGTATTTCTTAAGAGGAATATAAAAAAAGTGCAAAGTGCTTCCAGTTCTGTCACACATCACACTTTCATTAATTCATATACATTTATTCACCATATCTGCTCATTAAAAATCATTCATCTCTTTTACAAACTCTTTGTCTTAAGTATTCAGTTTGCTAGTCCTATGGATCTTTCTTCTTACACTGTCATTATAAATATAGGCAGGATGCATACTTTTTTTTTATAAAACTATTTGTTCTAACATCTTATGAGTTACTTATTTATTTACTTACTTATATGCTTACTTATGAGCTATGATATTAATCACATTTTTATGCATAGATATCTTATTGTCTAAAAAAACTAATCTAAGTCAATGAATAATTCAGCTTAAATTTTAAAAAAGCTGTGTCAGTTGTGAGATGGATGGCAAACTTTTCTAAGCATCATTCAGAGAATGCATCTAGAACAGAACGTGTGCATTAAACAAGAAATCTTCCTTGAAAGAATATTTGTCCCTCCAAAACAATAGTAATAGGTTAGTGTAAATGTCGGTGACTAAGATTACTTTTTTTAGACAAGATATCTATGCATGAAAATGAGATTAATATCATAGCTCATAAGTAAGAGGTTAGAACTACCAAATATTTTTATTAAAAAAAACGTATGTATCCTGCCTATATTTTTAATGGCAGTGTAAGAGGGAAGGTCCATTGGAGCTGTGCAACAATGACCTTGGCTATCCACATCTACAGTGGTGCCATCTGTGAAGGCCAAAGTGGATCAGCTGCTTGGACAACAACAGAATGTGATCCTTGGAGGATCTGTCTTGAATAAGTATGTGATCAGTTTGGTCAACAAATATCACACATATGGACCACCACTCCCGGAGGTCATCCGGCATACCCTGCATTACCCACAACATCTTTCCAAAGGATATGGTGGTACTAACCATGCAGGTATCAACACAGCAAGTTTGGAGGGAGGCCATTACCCATGTTTTCTACATGCACCAATATACACACCCATGCAGTATCCCCTTTGCCCTATGGTGCTTGTGTCAGATATTAATACCTAGGCCATGGGGGGTAACATACTGCCCTAATTGTTAGTACCCACAGTTATTTGTTCAGCCTGTGTGATCTGTGTTTCTCAGGAGTACACAGGCTCAAAGGCTGTGTTCATGACATAGATTGGGACTTTTGGCAGCTCACTGCCTGAGTCTGACCCAGACACTGTATTCTCTGATCATACCAGCTGTTCACTGTCATCATCATCATCAGAGATGGACCACTCTCCAGCATCAAGAGGTGGATGTTCCACACTTGTAGTGTCATGTAGAGACTCACCTGTGAACACAACAAAGCACAAAGCACAGTATAAGTATAACCTATCACCTTGTAACCAGTGCAGATGTAATATTGCAGTGGTATGCAACAATACAAGATAATATACCTTACTTTGTGCAGGTGCCCACGTATGTTGTACCTCCAATGTTCCTGCAGTAGTCTAAGCACACAACCATTACTGAGATGTGCAGAAGTAAGGAGAGTGATCAAACATAAGTGTGATTTAATGTAGCTATAGCAATACACACTGGGACATCTTTATCCGATACTCCTGAGGCATGTTGCAGCTAGGGTCCTAAGTCCTGCACCATACCGTGTGATTATGAGCAGCTCATTCCTCCTCTTATTGAAGTCAGAGCACTTCCCTCTCTGTCAAAGGTGGCTCAGATAACGTTCCCCTTCTCATTACCCTACCTTCCTGTGAAAGAAGAAAAACCTGTTTTTCTGCAATGCAGGTAATGTTGGCAGCCCTACATCTGAATTGCCTTTATGTGCAGTATTGGTCACTAACAGCATTGATGTGAACCACAAGATCCTGGCAAGCACATTCATGGTAGGGCCAGTCAGCAGTCTCCTTTTTGAAGAGCTGTTGGCCATGGAGGCAGAGGGCATGCAACAACACTTCATTCTTTGCATCCAAGAGCTTTCTCTTCCTATTCTTCTCTTTGCATGTTATAGTGCTGCATGAATAAAAATACACAATGTGAGTAGGCACTTTTACACAGGGAGATACCTTTTGTGGTTAACTGCAATGCACATGCAGCCAACTACATGTATATGGCCATGTAGGGTTTCACTGTATCAGCATAATGTGAGTGTAGCAGTAACATGTATAATATACCAAGCACAAGTATCATTGTGGTCCATTCCATCAGAACACAGTGCTGGCCAGCTTCCTTTAAGAGCTCCTTTGACAATGGCTTTTCAGGGTACCTTCTAATAACCTCCCTAGCATTTGTGTAATCCCACCTCTCTGCTTCGTTGTCTACATTTCCCTTGTTAAAATACCTAACAGAGTATTTCTACATAGAAACATTCATTTACATCTCCAGACAGGTAGTAGTAAGGAAAATGCTGCAAATACCATCAGCAAGTAGAAATAAAGCTTTCCACAGTGCTGATTATCCTCAACAGGTGAAGCTTGTCATATGTTTGTAACTGTTTGACTTCTTGCATAGTGCAAATGAAGCACTCTACAACTGCTAGGGTTTACATTAAGCTTTATTGGCCCTCTGAGTGAGATAATTCTGTACACAAGGACTCATCTCATGAATGTCTCTGAATGACTCATTCTCTGCATAGTGCCCATAATCAGACTCTTGTGGACAGTTCTACATGGAAATGTGCACATGTCTGAGCATGTACAATGTACTTTGCACATGCATGGTCATGGGCATTTAGCAAGGAGGTTCTCTACAATTCTCACTTTCATCCTGTTAGGTATGATGTCACCAAAAAACTCTATCATTGTAATAAGTAATATGTATCACAGCTGAACTCTGGCTGCCATCTTTCACACCTCTAACCCTGTATTGTACAACTGCAAAAAATGGCAAGGCCCATCTTGATCCCTACCTCTGACCATGTTGTTGAGTTGCTTTTTATTGTATGACAATTATAGCAGTTATAGAGATTGTACTTCCTGTATCGGAAGGGACAAGGTATTCAGACTATTGCTAGTCTCAAGAAAAGATGAAATATGGAAAACTCTCCTGGAAATTTCAAAAGTAAACAAATTCCTAAACATATGAAAGTTCAAAATGCTTAAACTACAGACCCTGTACCCTCTCACAGTGGGAAGAAGTGTCATGGGAACACTAGACACAAAGGTTGCCTAACTTCATATTCCCATTTAAAAGAGCCAAAAGAAGTTGCTCAGAATCATGTTGGAATGCATCATCATCAGTTCACTTCCTTGTTCTTCAGACTGCACACTGCTCCTAGTTGATTTATCACGTTTATCTTCAGCGTTTGTCCACCTTAGGCTCAGAAAGATTTATATGTAGTCTGGTTTAGATGATTGCCTGGTTCAGGCCACTTACCTGCAGGAGATGGCATGTTTTTTGGAATGCACCATTATTCGAAATTCAGCTGGAGGTCTTCTTACAGAAACACATTCTTAGGTTTAGTGTTAGTCACCACTCTATGTGAAGTATTCCTTCCTAGGCAAATGTTCTTCTGGACTCTTTTTTCCTAAAGTCTGCCACAAGGTCCAGCATGAGAGCCATGAAGATTCTGAAGGCACTAGGCTATGGGTTAGTTTCATATATTATGGTCCCCCTAGCAAACTGCATAATTGCTGTTGTAAAGAATGGGTAGCTGAATAATATTAAATTGGAAGAGTACATGCAGGATGATACTATGATGATGAAACTGAGAACATACAAGACCATTATCATGGCAGAAAATAGGCAGATAAAAAACAAATGTTGAATATTGTACAATCTCATACAGCTAAGGCTACTGCAGTAGCTGTCTAAATGGTGAATATAGTACAACTGTAAACTTACTATAAGAATAGATGTTCTAATAAATTACTAATGTAGTAGTCCTACCCTGTCTTCACCACCACCCCATTCTGTTTTAGGTGAAGTACCAGGCTCTGTATGTATATTCTCCTCTGTATATATTGCTAGACAGGGATCCAGGGATGTAAATAGTGTGGGAAGAAATAGCTAGAAAATTGTTATGGCTAGGCTTGTATAGGCCCTAGGGCTGATAGCCTAGTACCAACCTGTGAACCTATGAACCTATTGACATCTATATATATATATATATATATATATATATATATATATATATATATATATATATATATATATATGTTCTATTTTCTTTCCTTAGCATTTATTTTTCATTGTATAGTCTTCCTTCATAAGGCAAGAAAGCTCTGAAGCTTTTGGTATTCTAACCACTGATTTTATGCAGCTCATAGTGGTTTAGATGAAAGGAAGGTGCCCTGAAGTTTGGAAAGCTGGCAAGTGGTCATTTCTTTGGTAGGATATAACCATACAGATTCGGCTACTTGAGTCTACTTAAGGTAATCTTAGGTAATAATTTCATCTTGTCTGTATCTAAGAGAATGGACATGATTCTTAATGGGAAGCTTTGTTCTTACTGCCAGACACAGGCTGAGGTTTGTATAAGATGGAGATGAGTAGCAATGTGGCTGTGCTATATATTGCTAACAAATATAACATTTTAGAAGTTCACAATGATGGCTATGTGCTCAGCTAGCAGAACAAATCTACCTATTTTATTTTCAGCCATTAAGAGCTTATGAGTATTAAGCCTGGTATCAGGGGTTAGCAATGGCAGGCCATATTCAGGTTTAGAGATGAGAATGCAATTGTCCTTTAGGCAAATGGGAAAGGGAATGTGACATTTTGTAGCAAAATATTAGTTAGATAAGTGTTTTAATGGCACTTTTTCCATGGCATAAGGTAGGATCAATATTCTAAATGCTGAAAAAAAAACAAATGTTGCTCTTATTCTGAAAGTCTTTATTTAATGACTTCAGTCCTGAGTGATTTGCCAGAAATACATAAATTTTATGAAGAATAGACAAAAAAGGTGAGGCAGAAATCTGGAGAGTTGAAACCTATGATCTTGCACTGAACTTTGAGCTTCACCTAGACCAAATATGGAAGAAAAAATATCCTATTATGGTCCTATAACATTTCCCCCCTTCTCTTCAGACTGACCAGGACTGTCATAGCCAAAGGCATTCTACTAGCACAGTTGAATACGGACTCTCACTGGTTACACCAGCATCCAAGAAAAACTCCTCTACCATTCAAAGTATAAGCAATGCAATCTGCCATTGTATTACCTCTCCCCTAGAAATGAACATTATTGAACCACGCTTAATAAAGTAAGTTGGCTACCTGTCCAACAACATGCCAACCTGTTTCTTGGATCCCAACTCTTCAATTTCCTCAAAGAACACTCCTGTCCTTCCTTTGCCTCCAACCTCTTCAGGTGACCCCTCCCCCCATTTACAATATAAGAAGTTTTAACCACTCTGGTGAACTTCTTCAGTGTCCAAGAACCAGACTTCATTGCACTAAACATGGCTTCTCCATCTTAGGACCCAAACTCTGGGAATCCCTTCCTACTAATATTAAAGACCTTACATTATACCAATCATTTTTTCTTCATCTAAAGATCATCTCAAGTCCTAGTCAATTTGCAAATACCTTTGGACACATCACCTAATCCCCCACTCTCCCCTTGACCAGTCAAGGTCCTTTGCCTTTCTCACATTATTTCCCTACAATAATATGTGACACCTCTTCCACATTATGTATATATATATATATATATATATATATATATATATATATGTATATATATATATATATTTCTCTCTCTCTCTTTCTCTCTCTCTCTCTCTCTATATATATATATATATATATATATATATATATGTATATGTCTACTTTTATATCTCGAAGGTCCACTTTTATATCTCGAAATACTGAAATCTCAAATTTCAGTATTTCGAGACCATAATATCGAAAGTGCAGTTTTCCGAAACTGCACTATGTTGAATCTTAGTGTCCCAAATGCGCGATAGGTGTAGTGTGGTAAGTAGGTGATTGTGTACTGTCTCTTTAAGGAAATTGTGTTATGGCATCTGATGTTCGTTTTGTATGGAGATTCAGGTAAATGTTTAATTATTAACAGTTTTGGGTATAAATGTGTTTGCTTTTAGTTTTTGTGGGGAGTTTTAGGGGTAGAGTAGGGTATGTAGTTGAGACTGTATGTGTGTGAGTGCTGTATGTGGGGATTTTAGTATGATTGTAGTGTGTGGGTGATATTAGTGAGTGTAAATATGATTGCAATGGGAGTGAAGGGCAGGTAAGAGTGTGTTTGTGTTTTTGTTTTTTGTTTTTTGTATTTTTTTGAGTTAGTGTGGTATATATAAATAGGGGGTGTGTGGGGAGTGCAGGAGGCTTGCCCCCCTGCAGGAATGTATGGTGGTATTTCTGGTTGTAGTTATGTGTTGTTTATGTTTTGTTTTGAGGGTAGAGTTGGCTATTATTTTTTTTGTTTTATTTCTTTCGATTTTGTGAGTGTTCTTGATTGTGTAGTTTCGTGTTTGTAAGCTTTTGATGTTTTAGTCTCGAAATACTGAAATTCGAGATTTCAGTATTTCAAGATTAAAAAGTGGACCCATATATATATATATATATATATATATATATATATATATATATATATATATATATTTTTTTTTTTTTTTTAATTCTTTGTGCCCTTCCTTATTTTTGCCATCTTATACACTTTGTATTATGTCCCTTCACTTTTCTACTTTATTCTCCTTCTTCTTCCTCCCTCCTTACTTGAACTATCCCTTACTATGTGCCCTGTACTTTATTATTATTGTTTTTATTATAATTGACCCTGTCATATTCACAAAAACTTTTGTTTGTATTCAAAATACTTCTTGTTAACTTGGTTGTCTATTGTCATTTATATTTGTCCAGGCTGAGATTGAAACAGGTCCATTTAGATCAGTGCTCTACAGCAGTTACCAAATTTGAATAAATAATAAATTAGGAAAATCCAGAGTTTATCCCAAACAAAAAAAAAACAATGAGAATAAATGTAAGGAAAAAATAGTCCTGAATATGATGCGTATCCATCAACATACACACACACACACACACACACACACACACACACACACACACACACACACACACACACACACACACACACACACACACACACACACACACACACACACACACACACACACACACACACACACACACTTTGAGATTTGATTTATATACAGAAACACACCTGGGAAAGGTTGGCACATGTTTACCATCTCTGCCCCCTTCTGCCATGAGGTAGTTATCATTGCCACCAGAACCCCTTAGCTACTTTAAGCCCTTACCAAAGGGTGACTAATCTTACTGTGTAATGTTACTATTATCCAAATGGTAAGTGTGACAAAGGCCAAGGCTATTTAGGAGTGGTCTATACAGTGTCACCAAATACATATGCAAGTATTCTCAGAGCTAAAATATCTCTAAACAAACCAGCCACAATTAAAAGATTTAAATATATTTAATAATAAATAATAAAAGAACAAGAGAATATTCACTAACTCTGCAAAGTGACTACAGAGTTCAGAATCACAGGAAATATTTTAAAACACAGTGCAGGACAGTCTCAGATAAATACAGAAAACATCTATGAACCTATGAACCTATAATCTTACTATATTTCCATCTATCTCTAAGAGAAATCACTGTAATCTAGTTACTTACTATTAGCAAGGCAAGTGCTGATGAGAGGATGTTGTCAGATCCAAAGATGAATACAAAATGCACAGACTTACTCTCTGAGATAGTTCTTAAATTAATAATGCATATTACTGTTGGGTTAGCAGGGATGACATCACTCTTTGTCGCCTGCCTTCAGTTCTCAGGCTAATAGAAACTTAGAATTTAGCAGCTCTGTGTCACAAATACTTATCTCTCAGAAGTTTGCATAGAACTGAAAGTCATAAAACAGTTAAACACTTTTACATTTGAAACCCAGTAATTATTTATGTTTCAAAACGATAGAAAGAAACTCCTATCTCTAGACATCCTGTCTCTTTGCATTAACTAACTTTTATAGCAGAGTCATAAACAATTTCAACTTATTTTCTTGAAGTTTTACAAGTTAACTCTGTATGTTCCAACTTCTATAATTAAACACACATCTGCACAGGTATATAGTTTATACACATTTCTGCTCTTTTCCAGCAGGGTATACTATGGTTACATTCTTGAAACTCAGTACATAACATACAGTTCAACACACACTTCTGCACCATAGTTTAATATACACATAACATATATTTCTCTTACATTTGTAAGACAAGCCAATGGATTATATTAATATTCACAAATTACATATAATTATTTACAAAATTCAAGATAGCTTGGCTGGCAGTGTCACATTTTTATATAAATCATATTAATATTTTCAAGTGACATATAATTATTTACACAATTCCAGCTAGCTGGGCTGGCAGCATTTTGGTTTGTCACACTTCTGCCCCCAAGAGAACTCAATCTAGTTTTCCACGTGACCCTTGAGAAACATTGCTTGAGAGGGTTGAATCTATCTGGGAATACCTTACCCCATTCCCTTTCTTGAGATTCTAGATGCCTTGGCATTCTGACCCCAGTACCATGCTGCACTGTCCCATCATATGTCTGAAACCCTAGGTTCCACCATAGTAATTTGGGATTTTCCTGGCTGGCTCCCTGTAGCCATAGATCCCCCTCAGATTCCTCCTGCCTTGTAGTGCAAATACTTAGCACAAGGGCCTCCCTGTCATGGTAAGGTTTCATCCTGTTAACATGGTACAATTTGTGCCCCTGCCTCCTGCCTAGCAGTTCTACCATGTAGTTAACACTGACCATCCTTACCACTTTGTAGGTCCCTCCCAAGCTGCCTGCAGCTTTTTGTGTCTGACAGGAATGAGAACCATTACCTGCAGGCTTACAGCATACTTTCTAGCTCGAGCATTCCTGTCATACCAGACCTGTTTCTGCTGTTGGGCTTCTGCCAGGTGCCCCTGGGCCAAGCCCATGAGTTCTCTGAGCTTTGTCCCGAGGTTTAGGACATATGCCACAACAGATTCCTTGTGGGATTCACACTCACCATCCCACTAATCTCGAATAAAATCTAGAGGCTCCTTCACCCTATGTCCATACCACAACTCAAAGGGTGAAAAACATGTGCATTCTTGGGGAACCTCTCTGTAAGCAAACAACAGATGGGGCAAATATTTGTCCCACTCCCTCTTAAACTGGTCTGCAAATGCTTGTAGCATTTTCTTGAGTGTAGAGTTTAACCTGTCAACAAGACCATTAATCTGGGGATTGTAGGGGGTGTTGTTTAGGTTCTTCACCCCGCAGTACTTCCACAGACAAGCCAGCAGGTCTGACATGAAATTGGCACCTCTGTCAGTCAGTATTTCTTTTGGGAAACCTACCTTGCTGAAAATCTCTAACAAAGCATTTTCCACCTTTTCTGCCTCAATGCAGGACAGACCCACTGCCTGAGGGTATCTAGTAGCACAGTCTACTACCTCTAGGATACACTTTTTCCCTGAGGAACTTGGAACACTCAGAGGCCTTACAATATCCATAGCTATCCTCTGAAATGACTCCTCAATCACAAGCAAAGGCATCAAAGGAGCTTTCACCTTGTCTCCTGCCTTGCCTACCTTTGGGCACTACTCACAAGTCCTGCAGTACCCTGGTACTTCCCTGGAAATCCCAGGACAATAAAAGTTCTGCATAATTTGTCTCTTTGTACATTTTATGCCCACAATGACCTGCAAAGGGAATATCATAGGCTATAGCTGAAGTGTCAGACAATAGGCTCTGGGCACTAACAACTGCTGTATTTTCTCACCCTCTAGCCCTCCCTCAGGGGCCACTCTCTATACAGTAACCCTTTGTCCCAGTATACAGATTCCCCCTTTCCTTGAGAATCAGGTGCCTCACTAGCTACCCCTCTCAGGCCTTGTAATGTAGGGTCTGAGAGCTGAGCCTGTCTCAACTCTCTCTTAGTAACCCTTCCTAGATCTCCTTCCACAGGAAGTCTGGTATTCTCTAACAATGGTGCCTCACTGTCAGCCCAGGTGCTACTACTCACCTCTATCCTTGCAGTCACTCTGTCCAAGGGAACATCAGTACCCACAAGCAGCTGTGGCTCACCTTCAGTCTCTCTGCTACAGGGTAGCTCCCTCTCTGAAGTAACCACCTCACCAGTCCTGGCTGCAAGTGTGTGGTCTGTCTGGGTCTTCCCCAGACTACCAGACCCACATGCTTGTCTCCAAGACTGACTGCGTATAACTGCATGAACACACAGTACTACATTATCAAAATCATTCCCTATCAGGACATCTGCAGGGATATCCTCAAACACACCTACTTGGTTGCTTCCATTTCCACCCTCCCAGTCAAGGTGAACTTTAGCCAAAGGTATTTGGAATGGGGTCCCTCCTAAAGATCTGACTGGAGTAGACTGCCCAAGCAAGTAGTGCTCCTCTGTAACCATTGCAGGCTTCACAATGGTTTGGTCAGAGGTTGTGTCTCTTATAGAGATGGCCTCTTTCCCATCCACTAAGAATATGACCTCTTGTGGTAGTTTCATACCCTTGTTATCTCGAGACAGCCTGATGTTGGCATTTTGTCACTCCCACTTACTGGCGCTCCCCCCTTTTGTTCCCACCTTGCCTCCATGGACATCTATATGCTACATGGCCCCACTGGTTGCATTTAAAACATTTAACCCTTAGTCCTGGACATGTACCTGGACTAGTGGCTTCCCCTGCTACTGGCAGACTCATGAGCAGCACTGGGTGTCCCTTTCCTGTGCAGTGATGCCCTGCTTGCTAGGTATAGGTCTCCCATCTTCTCCAACTCATCTACAGTAGTGCATTTTCTATCAGCTAACCAGATTCTCATGTACTCAGGCAAAGTGCTAATTTGTTCCCTCACCAAAAGGTCTGCCAGCCCTTCAAAAGTAGTGACCTGACATCTATGCACCCACCTATGAAAATAAGTGCTTAGTTCAGAATCATATTCAAACACACTTTCATCTGCCTTGCGGCTATGCTCAAGAAACTTTTTCCTATAAACTTCAGGTGTTAACTTAAAAAAAAATTCTAGCAAACAGTTCTTTACAACATTATAATTTAAACAGTCAGTATCAGACCATTTGGAAAGAACAGTTACAGCTTTATCATGGAGTAAGGGAGTCAGGAACTGTACCCAGAGCCCTTGGTCAACATTATACTGTTTACATACCTCTCAAACATATGAATGCAACTGTCACAATTATCCCCCTCTGTAAAAGAAATGTACTGACCTTTGTGTCTACTGGGGTTTGGTTACTCCTTTCCCCATTACCTCCATGACTCTGGCAAAGAGTCAGCTTCTCCTTTTCATGTTGCCTCTGCCTCTCCTTCTCCTCAGCCTTCATACATTGCAATTTCTCATTTTCCTCAGTCTCTAGATGCCTCAGTCTCTCTGCTGCCTCTATTTCCAAATGATTGGCCTCTAGCTCAAGTTTCTTTAACTTCAAATGGATTTTTAAGTCCTCTATGGAAATGTTGAGCTGTCAATTTTCTGCGCATTATACATCTCCAAGGCCAGTCTGATTGTCCTCCTGATTTTGTGGTGTGATGCAGCTATGATTAAAGCTGCAATAATGTTTGCTTTAGCCAGGTTGGCATACACCAGTCCTTTAGCCTGTCACATTTCAGCCAACTGGCTCCTTATCAGCTTGCCATACTCCTCTGCTGGCATGCTTGCCTGCTCTTCCTGACTAACTAAGCTAACAAAAAAAAAAACAATCGTAATATGAACTCGAAATGTTCACTGCATGGCTGATTGAGAGTACAAACACCTTCAGTGATCACTGTACACAGGCTAAAGGAATTCAATATCCATACCACTACAAGCTAATTAATATGTGATGTGGCTATCTCACCACTATCAACCAATTAATATGTGATGTGGCTATCCCACCACTGCCACCAATTAATATGTGATGCCTCTGCACTGACCCAGTAATCAAGGTGCCTCAATCCTCACCACTAGCACCAGTGAGGGACATGCACATTGGGAGGATGACAAGTACACACACAGTAAAGTACAATTTCCCTCAAGAGTACACAGAGATCATAGTCAGTCTGTTGCTAGTTTATACCTATCTCACTAGATCCCCAATAAGACTCCCCAGTGGCACAGCTGTAGAGTTGAGTCTTAGCCAGGGTTCCAAGCCAAGTCCTCCCAGCACTCTGTCCAACCAGTGCTTTGTGTCCCTGCTCAAGTAGTTCACACACACACACACACACACACACACACACACACACACACACACACACACACACACACACACACACACACACACACTTTAATATTTGATTTATATACAAACACACACCTGGGAAAGGCTGGCACAGGTTTACTAGCTATGCCCCCTTCTGCCCAGACCATAAGGTAGTTAGCACTGCCACCAGAACCCCTTATCAGCTACTTTAATGCCCTTCCAAAAGGGTGACCAATCTTACTGTGTAATGTTACTATTATCCAAATGGTTACTGTGACCAAGGCCAAGGCTATTTAGGAGTGGTCTATACAGTGTCACCAAATACATATGCAAGTACTGTCAGAGCAAAAATATCTCTAAACAAACCAGCCATAATTAAAAGGTTTAAATGTATTTAATAATAAATAATAAAATAACAAGACAATATTCAATAACTCAGCAAAGTGACTACAGGGTTCAAAATCACAGGAAATATTTTAAAACAATATTGCAGGACAGTCTCAAATAAATACAGAAAACATCTAAACTAATCTTACTATATTCCTATCTATCTATCTCTAAGAGAAATCACTGTAATCTAGTTACTTACTATTAGCAAGGCAAGTGCTGATAAAAGGATGTTGTCAGATACCAAGAGAAATACAAAATGCACAGACTCACTCTCTGAGATAGTTCTTAAATTAATAATACACATTACTGCTGAGTTAGCTGGGATGACATCACTTTTTGTTATCTGCCTTCAGTTCCCAGGCTAATAGAAACTTAGAATTTAGCAGCTCTGTGGCAAAAATACTTATCCCTCAGAAGTTTGCCTAGAACTAGAATTATTTCTGTTTCAAGAGAATATAAAGAAACTCCTAGCTCTAGACATCCTGTCTCTTTGTATTAACTAACTTTTATAGCAGACTTGTAAACAATTTCAACTTATTTTCTTGAAGTTTTGCAAGTTAACTCTGTATGTCCCAACTTCTACCATTAAAACACACATCTGCACAGGTATATAGTTTATACACATTTCTGCTCTTTTTCAGCAGGGTACACTATGGTTACATTCTTGAAACTCAGTACATAACATACAGTTCGACACACACTTCTGCACCATAGTTTAATATACACATAACATATATTTCTCTTGCATTTGTAAGACAAGTCAATGAATCATATCAATATTTACAAATGACATATGATTATTTACAAAATTCCAGATAGCTGGGCTGGTAGTGTCACATTTTTATATAAATCATATTAATATTTTCAAGTGACATATAATTATTTACAGAGTTCCAGTTAGCTGGGCTGGCAGCATTCATCACAGATGTATGGAGGAATCTGTACCAATCCAGTGCAAGTATAATGGCATGTTTGAAACTAAACCCATGTGGTGGAGCTACCATTAAATAAACTGTATAAGGAAAACAGCTGCTTAATATCCCTAAATATGACCAATTCATCAGTATAAGAAGGCTTTAAAATGATAAGTCCATCAAACTTACTGTTAGAAAATGCATGGTCACCTCTTCTTTTAGGGTTGCAACTAATGCAAAATACAAACAGAAGGCCTTCTTCAACTACTAGGAAGCTTAGAAGTAACCAACAATTCTGTACTGAACTTCTGTCTTATTGTACCTTCTTCTCTGACCTCAAAGAAATCACTAAGATTTTTGCAGACAAATTCTCCTCCAACACAAGCCTGATATTCTTGCTGTAACTGACACTGGCTTAAACCCAGCATAAAAGACTCTAAAGTTTTACCACCTGGCTATAATATCACCCATAATGACCAAATAAAGAGGAATGGTGGTGGTATTGTTTTAAGATTTCCCAATACCTACCACATTTCCCCTTACATCAAACCAATACAAAAATTCAGTTCGGGAGAGCTTCTTATTACTTTCCTGAAGATAAAGAATTATAAAGAAATATATATATATTATTGTTTGTTATATCCATCCTAGTGACAGTACAGCTATACTGCAAGATATAGTCCACTGGCTATTCATACAAATTCCACAAGAAAAATATTGTTAGGAGATCTCAATATAAGTTGGTTGGACATAATCTCTAACTCCCCTACATCTATCATGAATGTATTTGGTTTCACACAACTAATTAATAGCCCTATGCATTATAGTAAGATATCAAATTCACTATTAGACTGGATCCTCATATCAGACCCAAGCAAATATAGCAGCAAAGGTACATGACAAACTCTCTCAATGACCATCTCTCAATCTATACAAGCAGACATCTCACACAACCACTTAAACAGCATGTTTATGAAACAAACAACTTTCCAAGTTTAACCCAGAAATGTTCATTCCTACCCTATCATCTATTAATTCAAACTTCCTAAAATACTCCCCTTAGATGATGCTGCAAATGAATTCAGTACAGCTTTACTGAATATCCAAAATATTTCTGCACCTCCTAGAAGGAAGACACAAAAAACAAATAAGGCAATTTGGCTATCCTCAAAGAGCAGAATGCTAATGCAGGACAGAGAAAAAGCATGACAATAATGTCAAAAACAGCAAGATATCTTGAAAACTTCAAAATGCTTCACAATTGTACTAAAAAACAAATCAATGAAAACAAAAAACTATACTATAATAACTTTCAGAATAATAGTAAAAATAACCCTAAAAAATTCTTGACAGCCATTACATAAATCTTGCAACCTGACCAAACATTTAACACCAAACTCTCTCCCAGTAACTCAACATTTGACATCACAATAGAGTTTAACTCTTATTTCATAGATAGTATAGCATCTCTAAACAAGGATTCCCCAACATCTAATCCTAACCCTGCCCAACAGCCACATATCACCACATCTACTTTCACCTTCAAACCTGTGCCTACATCCTATATAAAACTACTCTTAAACTCAAATCATGCTCTGCTTCATCTGATAACCTTCCAAGTGAATACCTAAATATAGCAGCCGAGAGCATTGCCCACCTTGTCTCAACCCTTATAAAAAGGTCAATTCAGGAATCCTACATTCCATCTCTGTGGAAAAGTCACACATTATCCCTCAAAAGACGTTACTACATTCAGAATTATAACAAACCTATCCCTCCTCTCCAAAATCTCCAAGATACTTGAAAAAATGTAATCAAAAACAATTGCTAAACTATCTCCTGCAGGAAAAACTCCTATCCTCCACAGAACATGGCTTCCATCCTTCCCACAGTACTAACACTGCACTTCTAAAAAATATCTATCTATCTGTCTATCTATCTATATATATATATATATATATATATATATATATATATATATATATATATAAAGATACTGTTAATAAAGCTAGAGAAAACAAACTAGTCTCCTCCTTATTTCTAGATGTGTCTAAAGTCTTAAACACAGTTTGTCAAAGCAAACATCAACTTCAGATGTCCTCATTAGGTCTTTCTCAGTCCACCCTTTTATAGTTCAAGAGCTACCTGTCCAGTACACATCAGTCAGTGAAATGGAACTCCACCCTCTCGCCATACTTCCCAGTCATAACCAGTGTACCACAAGTCTCTCTCCTTGGTTCCTTGCTCTTTCTTGCTCTTTAGCATTCTCACCAACACCTTCCACACATCAACACAAAAGGCCTCCCTCATATAGTACACAGATGACTCAACACTCATTTGTACATCTGACAAAATTCCACACCTCCAACAGCTATTGAAACATGGATTTATAATTAACAACTCATGCACCTCCCCCCCAAAAAAACTACTACTTTTCAGCCAAATCCCTCACCCATGAAAAACAAAATTTAAAGTCCTCTTTAATGATAAAACAACCACTGAAGTCATTTCTCATAGCAAATTATGAGGGATGATAGTGGATGATAAATTTAAATTTGAATTAAATACGCAAACTTTTGTGAGAAAAAAAATCATCAGAAACCAGGGATGCTTTAAAGACCCAAAAACATTCTCATTGATGTAAATAAAACTATACTTGCCACTACTTATCTCCTCCCCACATTTCTTTATGGCACTCCCATCCCTACTAACCTCCAGGCATCACAAACAAATCAAAACTTGAACAATGTTATAACAAAGTTGTTAAATTTGCAGCAAATACCCCTTTTAGACCCCCCACTGGCTCTAAAAAACTAAATTGGTTAGAACTACCCCATCAGCTAATGTATACAAAGCTTCTTACCACCTATACAATTATCCAGCAGCCATCTACTTGTCCAGGTACTAAATACCATTCTACACAGCTATGTTCCCAGTTGGTCATTATGATCATAAAACCAAAAAATCCTATCTATCCACAAACATATTAAATGCTCATGTTGCTAAGGCCTGGAACCCCTTATCTGTATTCATCAGAGCAATACCCTGCCACTCATCCTTCAAAACCATTCTGAAATACTTCATAGCCAAAATCTGACTTTGTTCTTCCTTAATACCAGAATAAACAATATCAGTAAATGTGAAAAAGCACCTATTCATACCATACACCTCCTCACTCCCCCTTCTTCACTCACTCCTTTTCTTCTATCAGTTTCTCTCCCCTGGCTTTCTCTCTAAATATACTATAACCCTGTTTTTCTCTCACTTCATGTTGTAATTCATGTTTGTATTATACTAATTTATGTTTAATTGTTCTAAAAAAACTGATTAAAATTTCTTGAAACATTAAATCATTGTCATATAATTTGTATCTATTCTTAACCAATGTTTTCATATTATGTCTGCTGTAGTATTATTATTTAAACTATATGTCTTTTGTATTATTTTTGAAGTCTGTAAAAATTATTGGTCTTAAAATGTTTTGTAATACTTTGGAGCTTTTCTCCCCAGGCATCTGCTGAAAATGGGATCCTACCCAGTTGGACTTTTCCACTTATCAAATGTCAATAAACAAATAAAACTTTACTTAAATCACCTTCCTATCTGTTCTTACCATTCCCCATCTCACCTTGCCTTCTGAAATTATTTTGGAGTAAGTCCTTTGGGCAATTTCCAAAACTAAGAATACTAGTTCTATGGGTCCTGACAACACCCCTGAAAGTCTGCTGAGAAAACTTAGTGCCATCCTGCAAAAAAAACATCCATCAACTCTTCAGCGTGTCTACACTGGTCATATCCCTGATGTGTAGAATAGCTCTTCTTGTGCCCCTGCATATAGGTGGCCCCAATACTGAGGCTGGGAATTACAGATCTATAAGTTTCACTAGTTTTATTTGCAAGAATATGGAATTTATTATGCCAGAACTAATAAACAACAACATAAGAGACCTTATATCCCTTGATCCACACCAGTATTTGAAAAAGATAGTGAGACAAGTGATAAATAGCATTTACTCCCTACTGCCTACCTGGAGTTTACCAATACCTTAAACATTGTTCTCTATACTGCGATTATTAACAAACTCTCCCATTTCAACATTAATCCATACATAATTTGCTGGACAAGTATACTACCTGACAGAACCCAGACAGTTAAGGTTAGACCTGTTTGCTTGAGAAAGAGGTGTCTTGTAGGACTCTGTCCTGCCCTGTATCTTTGTTGATGAGTAATTCTCTAGTCTGTAAGCTGATATCAATCCTTTATGACTAACCAAGTTTGCTGCTGATTGGAAACTGAGAATAGTTATCAAGCACTTGTGATATTCACATCTCCAGCATGGGCTGTATGAAACAAATGATTGGGGTGTTAAGCATGGATTTGCTCCAATGCCAAGAAATGCAGTAGTGTTTCATTTGGTAAATTCTAGCATTACTTCCACTTGCCATATAGATAATATTCCCATTAAATTCCATGCAGTCATTGAGATCACATGTACCTTTGTTTATAGCAGACTTTCATTTGACCACAATGGCTATGCAGTGGTTAGAAAATTCATCTGCCTTTTGCAACTTATCTTTTATGGCATCTTCTCATGGAAAAAAGTTGTAGTCCCACTTGAATTCTACCTTATTAGACCAAACATTGACTCCAGCACCCCTTTGCATGATCTTGCTGAGTACAACAATCTGCTCAAGAAATCTCAAAATTTCCTCACAAAAAAGATATCAGGTCTCAGTCACTTTAGCTACTCTGACAGATTAAAAGCCCTGCTCCTCTACTCAGTATGATACTGACTCCAGAACGGTGATTTCTGATTAGCTTAGTGCAATATGAATGATCCAGCACTCTTTGAAATGTTTGTCCTGAATAGAAACAGGAGCAAACCAAGCATCTGTTCTAGAAACCAGAACTTATGCTACCAAATCAAACATCAGATGTCATTACAGATACCTAACCCGATGTATTCCTCTTTGTGGAATAGGGTGCCATTACATATCATGAAGAGTACTTCCTCAGCAACTTTTGAAACCAGTCTAAATAACTAGATGAGTTATCATAATTTTTCACTTAGGATATGTCTGAAAAATCTTCTTAATTGGGGAGATTGCTGGCCTCCCATCAGAAGTGGATGAGCTTCTAAATGGTCACATTAACTGTAGGATTAGAAAGAACCTATGATCTTATAGCAGATACATTTAACATGTAAACAGATAATATGCATGTAGAATTATATTCGTTTATTTGATTATAGCTTGTTTTAGCACTTTTATGGATTAAAAAAAAGACTGTACAACAGGCCATCAACAAGTCCTTATGAAGTATTTCATTATTTGAAAGGAGTGTGCATAAAAGTTGTTCCTGGATGTGGGAATGGGGACAGAACTTTCTTAAAGAAAGCAATTATGCTCTCTGATCTTGACTCCTAAAGAAATGTTGCTTCAACTGATTGGATTCAACAGAATGGTCTTAGATGAAAGTTCCCCTAATTTAACCAGTGATATAACTGCTCTTTAACAATTGTTCACACATTTTCTTTCTTCTACAAAATATTAATGATGTGTAACGATAAGTAATATATCATTTAGGCCCTAATAATCAACAGATCACATTCAAAAAAATAATTTAATGGTAGGTTAAGTACATCATTATATTCAACAAACTGTTACAATATTTTTTTCTTCATTACATTATTAATACATTCATGGGAGAATATGTATTACAGCCCATTTGCATTTATTCTGCCAGACTTGATGGAGTTACTGTATAGTTTTCGACTCCTGTATATAGAGTAAGAATATAACGTTACAGTTGCTTAAGTATAGAGTAAAGGTTGTTGTCTTCCTGGAAAATACAATGGGGCAATGAGTTATAATGTTTAGTTCCCCTTTTAATATTACTTCTGCCTACAGTTTGAATGTCCATCAAACTGGCAATGCACATGTGAATTTACATATTTAAATTTGTTAACTGTAGTAGAGCACTGATCAAAAAATGACCAATTTCAGTCTCAGTCTGAGAAAGCATTAAAGTTTAACAATTACAAATATGTATTGCAACAAGTAAGTATATATACTTTTATTTCTTTACCCTTTACTATCAGGTTAGTCCCACTAGGCTATTGGCATCTTTTCAGGAGAGACCTGAGATGGTATTAATACTACTTGGGGAAATTTGGGCAGGGCATCAGGGAACTTCCCCTATTCCTAATTAATTCCCTAATGGACAGAATACATTTTGTATGTCAAATATAAGTGTTTTGGGGAAAAGATAGAAAAGTTATATGAATGAAGATATAAAGGAGTACCAATCTTTTTATAGAAACTTAATATAAACATTGTTGAAAAAATAGGAAAGAATGGTATATGAATATTTTCCTTGGAAACATTTAGAGACAGAGAAAAAGAATGCTATTAAAATGAGATTTATTTGGTGTAAAAAAATATCTGAATGCAAAGATTTTTTTGTGGAGATTATCAATAAGTAAACTACATGTTAAAGCTAATATGCCTTATAAAAGAAAGCAAGAAAGAATATGTAGTCTGGAACATTTGTCCCCAGGCCTCTGCTGAAGGTGTTGAAAAAATTGATAAAATAATATTTTTATTCTATGGACATTATGGATTGAGAGACTTAATGAAGTAAAGTTTAATGGGAAATGGATTTTAATAGAAATCTTGAAGAAAATGCATTTTTGGCTTTGGATAAAAAGAGTTGGGGGGTTGTTTAATAATATGAAATTGTTTTGTACAGTACAAATGCATAAATAATTGTAAATAATGTAAACTATGTAAATGATGGGTCTACATTACAAGACCGAAAGTTTAAAATCGTGAACGTTCTAAAAAGCAAAAATGCCGGACCTCAAAGTGCTTTTTATTTTAACAAGAGGGAAGAGCATAGGGTGACATAGAAGAGTAGAGGAAGATGCACACAGGTGGATTATATCTTATGTAGGAGGGCCAGTTTGAAGGAGATTGGAGACTGTAAAGTGGTGATGGGGGAAAGTGTAGTTAGGCAGCATAGGATGTTGGTTTGTAGGATGATGGTGATCAAGAAGAGGAGGAGGAGTGTGAGGGTAGCACAAAGGATCAAATTGTGGAAACTGAAAAAGGGTAATTGTGAGGTGGAGTTCAGGGATGAGTTAAGACAGGCACTGGGTGGCAGTAAAGAGTTACCAAATAGCTGGGTAACTACAGCAGAGCTAGTAAGGGAGACAGCTAGAAAGGTGCTTGGTATCACATCTGGACAGAGGAAGGACGACAAGGAGACATGGTGGTGGAATGAAGGAGAGTATACAGAGAAAGAGGTTGGCAAAAAAGAAGTGGGATTGTCAGAGAGATGAAGAAAGTAGACAGGAGTATAAGGAGATGAGGTGCATGGCAAAGAGAGAGGTGGGGAAGGCTAAGGATAAGGCATATGAAGAGTTGTATGAAAGGGTGGACACTAAGGAGGGAGAAAAGGACCTGTACCGATTGGCTAGACAGAGGGACTGAGCTAGGAAAGATGTGCAGCAGGTAAGGGTGATAAAGGATAATGAGGGAAACATACTCACTAGTGAGGAGAGTGTGTTGAGGAGGTGGAAAGAGTACTTTGAGGGGTTGATGAATGAAGAGAATGAGAGGGAGAAAAGGTTGGATGATGTAGAAATAGTGAATCATGAAGTACAATGGATTAGCAAGGAGGAAGTAAGGATAGCTATGAAGAGGATGAAGAATGGAAAGGCTGTTGGTCCAGATGACATACCTGTGGAAGCATGGAGGTGTTTAGGTGAAATGGCAGTGGAGTTTTTAACCAGATTGTTTAATGAAATCTTGGAAAGTGAGAGGATGCCTGAGGAATGGAGAAAAAGTGTTTTGGTACCGATTTTTAAGAATAAGGGTGATGTGCAGAGCTGTCGTAACTACAGAGGGATTAAATTGATCAGTCACAGCATGAAGTTATGGGAAAGAGTAGTGGAAGCTAGGTTAAGAAGGGAGGTGATGATTAGTGATCAGCAGTATGGTTTCATGCCAGGAAAGAGCACTACTGATGCGATGTTTACTCTGAGAGTGTTAATGAAGCAGTACAGAGAAGATCAAAAGAAGTTGTGTTGCATTTTTGTAGACTTAGAGAAAGCATATGACAGGGTGCCTAGAGAGGAGTTGTGGTATTGTATGAGGAAGTCGGGAGTGTCAGAGAAGTATGTAAGAGTGGTACAGGATATGTATGAGGGCAGTGTGACAGTGGTGAGGTCTGCAATGGGAGTGACGGATGCATTTAAGGTGGAGGTGGGGTTACATCAAGGATCAGCTCTGAGCCCTTTCTTATTTGAAATGTTGATGGACAGGTTGACAGATGAGATCAGACAGGAGTCCCCGTGAACTATGATGTTTGCAGATGACATTGTGATCTGTAGTGAGAGTAGGGAACAGGTGTAGTAGACCCTGGAGGGATGGAGATATGCTCTAGAGAGAAATGGAATGAAGGTCAGCAGGACTAAGACAGAATATATGCGTGTGAATGAGAGGGAGGATAGAGGAATGGTGAGGATGCAAGGAGTAGAGCTGGAAAGGTGGATGTTTTTAAATACTTGGGATCAATAGTTCAGAGTAATGGTGAGTGTGCAAGAGAGGTGAAGAAGAGAGTACAGGCAGGATGGAGTGGGTGGAGAAGAGTCTCAGGAGTGATTTGTGACAGACGAGTACCCGTAAAAGTGAAAGGGAAGGTCTACAAGAGGGTAGTGAGACCAGCTATGTTATATGGGTTGGAGACAGTGGCATTGACAAAAAGGCAGGAGTTTGAGCTGGATGTGGCAAAGTTAAAGATGTTAAGACTTGCACTGGGTGTGACGAGGGTGGACAGGATTAGGAATAAGTCATTTAGAGGGTCAGCCCAGGTTGGAAGGTTTGGAGACAAAGCCTGAGAGGCAAGATTACGTTGGTTTGGACATGTGCTGAGGAGGGATGCTGAGTATATTGGGAAAAAGATACTAAGGATCAAGCTACCATGTAACAGGAAAAGAGGAAGGCCTAAGATAAGGTTTATGGATGTGGTGAGAGAGGACATGCAGGTGGTTGGTGTGACAGAGCAAGATGCAGAGGACAAGAAGAAATGGAAATAGATGATCCGCTGTGGCGACCCCTAACGGGAACAGCTGAAAGAAGATGATGATGAGTACAGTGAAGATCAGAATATTTGCCCTTTCCTCGCTGTAGTGCGATCTCAGAGTTGGAATATATATTTAGCGGGGGGGGGGTGTAGGGGCACAGCCCCCCACAATAATGATTTTGAGGTCCGGCATTTTCGCTCTTTACAGAGTTCGTGATTTTAAACTTTCAGTCTTCTCATATTGACCCGTAAATAATGTAAATAATATATACTATATAAATAATGTATATAAGTGGGGATTATCAATAAAGAACCTCTAATCTTTGGAGCTGCTAGATGGTGCCAGAGGGTTTCTACAGCAGCATGAAAGAGGCCTAAGGAAAGCAATAACAAGGAGGAAGAGAGAAAGGCTATGTAGAGTTTGGGGGTAGAAAGTGAGAATTAGAAGAAACATTTGTTTGATATGGATGTGTGGCTGCGGTGTTGTAGCAGTTAGTGTTGTTGTCTCACAGCAAGAGGTTCACTGGTTCAATTCTCAGCTGGGGTGCCTTCTGTGCAGAGTCTGCCTATCCTTCAGTGTGGGTTTTCTCTGGGTGTTCTGGTTTCCTCTCACATTCTAAAGACATGCAGTAGGTGGACTGGACACTCTAAATTGGCTGTAGGTGCAAATGAGTGGTATGAATGAACTATTGCAGCAGGGCTAGCTACCCAGCTGTGTAAACCTTGGCTCAAGATGATTGTTACTGTTGAAGTGACACTCGGACCCCATGTGCAATAATGGGAAAAGGGGGTTGAGGATGGATGGATTTGTTTGATATGGAGCATCAGAATGTAAACAAAGATTGCTACCTATTACAAATGAACAGCATTTAGCTGTCTCCATGGAGAAGAAAGTAAGCAAGTCTGTTGTGATGCAGATAATAGAACTAGCACCTGGAGGGCTTGCAGATGACATTCTGTTAAAAATAATCTAGCAGGATGATTCAGGTGACAGCCCTGCTGTTTTGTGGGGATAGCAGATGACTTTTTTGGATGTGCCGGGGATGGTAATGTGGAAAAGGAACAAGGCAGTGTGGCATCAGACAATGCAGCAGTTAAAACTTATGCAGCAATGACATAACATAAAAGAGGAAAGTAGCAACTGACTGAGAAGGTGTCTGGTTTTGTGGCAGCAGATAATGCAGTAACTAAAACATATGCAGTAGGTGGCAGCAGGCAAAAAAGGAGAACAGCAACAAACTGCAAGTAAAACTGTTTTTAAAAAGAAGAGATGACTAACTATGAGAATATGATCAAAATGTCACTGTAACAGACTGATAAGTATGGGACAATTTGTTAACTGCTCTAAATTTTAAAGCTCATGAAATTTGGCCTATTATACATTTTGGAACACAGACGTTTTGTGACTTAACATTTGAAACTTATGGACTGATGATGACATTTATGGAACTGTACAACAAAAAGGACATTTATCTGTGGAACAATTATTTATTTTCTGGTAGTAATTTAAATGTTAATAAATGTCAGTTTGCAGTTTACAAATGGAGAAATAAGAGAATATGTGTGAAACTGTTTTGGATGGAGTGTCAAGAACAAACAATAAATAATGAAAAAAAATCTGAAAAGAAAGAAAACATACGTGAATAATGACAACATGAGGATGGGGAAACAGTGAACTAGGTGAAGAAGAAACTAGAAAAGAAAAAATAAATATGGCGGGAAAAGTAGGACAGAGAGTGCATGCAAGAAAAGAGGTCAGGGAAAGGAATTAATACTAATAATTTTTCAAAGCTCTAGCCAGTGGAAAATCTGATAATGAGGGTCAAGGATCATTTGTACAAAAACCCAGCAAAATATTCAGTTGGAGAAAGAGTAGACATAGAAAATAAAAGTTTAAAAATATTTCCTCTAAACTTAAAAAGAAGGAAAAGCAACAATTTTAGAGTACTTTCAGTAAATGGGAATGGTATTATTAACATTGTAAGAAGAATAGGGATACTGGACTGGTGTGCTAAATGTGGTGTGGATGTTACTCTGATAGAGGATGCATCATTCTTGATGAGTGAAGAAAGACTGCAAACAGAAAAATTGTGGGGTGGAAATATAATATGGAACTTAGGAAGTGAACATTGTTCTGCCTGTGTTATGTAAAAAAAAAAGTGAAAAATACTAGCTGTAACATTTGTAAGGATGGGAAGGCTAACTTTTATTAATGTGAGGTGGAAAGAATATATTTATGGAATTATAACATTATATGGCAATTATAGAATTATATAGCATTATGTAGTAAGGAAAGATAATCAAATTAAGCAAATATTAGACTGTGGTGGTTAAAATGAAAATTATAATTGCAGGGGAGTTTAATCATGATTTAATGGGGAAATGTAAAAAGAAAGAGAAAGATCTAAAAATACAGGAAGTGATTAAACATGTTACATTAGCTATGTGGAGCAATGGCATTACAGAAGGTAAGGGGGATACTTGGATCCAAAATTGATAAATTCCTGTTATCAGAAGACTTGGGTATAGCAGATGTTGGTGCATTTGTCATGAGTTTTTAAGACAATTTAGCAATATAGATGGGGAGATGGAAGAAAAAGGGAATAAAAAGAATAAATTAGAAATTATGAGATGAAACTGGAGAGTAGGAAGTATTGAAGTTATGCAAGGATCATATAATCATGAAGGACATCTATAAAAACTGGCTTGAATGGTGGATTGAATTTTAAAAAAATATAAAAAGTGTTTTTTTTTCCCAATGGCAGGATGACATAAGAAAGGAAAAGAAGGTGAATTATGGGAGAATGTAAAGAAACGTAGTAGAGACTAATACAAGAGAGTATCATGATTTGAAAAAAAATATATAAAAGAATTTGAGAAAAAATAAGACATTACTGTATAGGCACAGATATTATTTACAAGGGAGAATGGAGGAGTTATCTGCATATTTGGCTACAGTTGTAAAGGATGATATTATTATAATGTGAGAAATGAAAAATGTAAAAGAAGAGGTAAAAAGAACACATGATCAAATTATGAATATTGTAGGAAAATATGTATAAGAATAAAACTAAGAAAATAAGATAGAGAATGGAAAGAAAAAATCCAGAATGAGTTAAGGAAGAATTAAAAAAAGAAATTCCTATTAGAAAATTGAATGAAGTCCTTAGGAAAGCAAATATTGATTCAGTATCAGCCCCAGATGCTAATAGGTTTGGATGGTACAAGATATGAATGTACTGGCAAAAAGAGAATTTTATAAATGTACTGATTGACTAATTGAAGGAAGATTTTGTTTATGAAGAGTTATGTGGTGGGATATTAAAATCAATATGGAAGAAGAATGAGAAGAATAAAATAAAAAATGGAGACCCATCACACTAAATAACCAGATTATAAACATTTTACGAGAATAATACAGTGGAGAATGAAAGGAAGGATGAGGGATATTATGGAAGAAAGTATGTATGGTAAAAGAAGTGATGGGTTGTCAAAAAAGGTTACTGCTTGTGGGAGAAATTGTGGATGATATTTGTAGGTAGGTGATATTAGCAAGGAATTTCATATAATAGGCCATGATGCTTTGTGGGATATAGTATGGAATAGGTAATAAAATTAGTAGGGTGTCAGCATATCAGAGTAATAGAGTGAGAGTAAGTGTGTTAGTGAATGAGTGGCTGAGTAAAGAAATATGAATGAAGTGTGGTATAAAGCAAGGATATCCCATGAGCGGAATACTGTTTGCATTGGTAATGAATATGATAGTGAGTGAAGTAGCTTATAAAATGAAATATGCTAGATATGCAATGCAAAAGGAGTTGGTGATTCCAGTAGTTTTGAATACAGCGACAATTTAATTGTTGTTGCTAACAACAAAATATGTTGGTTTATCTGAATGGATGTTCATAGCAAATGGGAATGACCTTGAATAAAAATAAGAGTAATGGTTTGGTTGATGTGGTGAAAACTGAGGGTGTATATTTTTCAATGACTAAGTGTATTTGCTAGGGATAAAATTTGGGAAAAATATGTAATTATGATGCATGGGAGGATCTGATGAAATAAATGAAAGAAATATGTCTTCTGTGAAGGATGCATAGATTAGCATTCAGGAAAAAGGTTTATCTGGTGAATTCTGAATTAATTTGACAAATAGAATATATGTCAAATGTTTATAGGATCCGAGAAAATCTGAAAAGATAATTGTGCAGTTGGTGTTTTTTTCATATGGGGCTCAAGATTAAAACTAGTGAAAAGAGGAGTGGTGTATATGAGTGCAGAAGAAGAAGGTGGATTAGGGTTACTAAATCTAGTTGCTTATTCTGCTTCTATAAACTTATATAGAGTATTAAAATGGGTAAAGGAACAGAATGAGAAACAGATAGTGAGAATGTTTAAATATAAGTACAAAATAATCTGTGATGTGATGTGAATAAGAAAAAGAAAAAAATGTGTAAAGAACTTAAAAATTATCAAGAAAATGTACTAACAAGGAAAATAAATATTGATGATACAAAGAAAGATAGAAGGGTGTTGTATAATAATATGATTAAACAAAATATACCAGAATAAGTGGTTAAAGCCATTAAAGTAAAGAAAACATGTTGTACCAAGATAGTAGGCTGTCAGGATTTCCTATGGAGACTGGTAATAAATATGTTACCAGCAAAGGGGAATTTGCCATATCATATGAAAGTTGAAAAAATGTGCTTATTTTGTGGAGAAGAAGGCACAACAGAGCATATTTTTTTAATTCTAAAAGAGTGTTGAAATGCATGACAAAGCTATGTGAATTTTTTAAATTTGGTTTTAATACAATAAATACAAAAATCAATTATAAATCAAATAAATAACAATACACATAGGTCCACAGCTAATCAATACATCAACATTATACATTAACAACAATTAGCATTTTTCAATAAAGCCTTTAAGTTTAAGCCAAGATGTATATGAATGTGTAATATTCATCTTTATAGTATGCAATTTAGTACTGCAAACAATTTTTGCCATACTATTAAATTCAACACTAGAATTTAATAGGGGGTCACTTAACTTTACTTTTCAAATTTTTACTAATTACTTTTCTGGCTATAACAAGAATAGACCAAAGAAGAGGCACTTGGGTTTTTTTGGAATTATCCCAGGAATTGGAGCATTAAATAAAACTAAAGATTTAGAAATATTACATCTATCAGACCATAGAGCTTGAATAAAGTTATTAATTTCTTTCCAAAAAGGGGAGATGACTTCATATTCATATACCATATGTGTCCAGTCAGCTATTATTTCAGAGTCACATGTCCAGGATTTAACTCTATTTTTAATTTATACATAATTGTAATTTTGTTAGGAGTAACAAAAGCTCGGTGTAAAAATTTCCCACTGAAAATGTTCCAATATAATAAAGATGCAGTTTTATCTGTAGATTTTAATATTAATTTCTTGCATTCTTCATAGAAGACCCCTTTATTCATTTATGAGGAGTAGTTCCAATAAGAATTGTTTAAATATGTGAAATCTAACTTAAAAATTTGCATACATTTGTGACAAATATGATTTATTTTTCATTGCATTATTATTTATATTTATTAAGAATTTCAATAATGGGGGAACAATTTCTTATCTAGGTTAACTATCTTATTTACCCCTGTGTTCACAAAATCACAATAGTTGTAAAATTAACAATTCTCAGAATCTTGATTGTATTTGGACCTTAAATTTTTAACAGTATATATATATATATATATATATATATATATATATATATATATATATACACATATATGTGCGTGCGTGTGTGTGTGTGTGTGTGTGTGTGTGTGTGTGTGTGTGTGTGTGTACACCATTTAAGAATTGATGCCAATAAATTAAATTACTTTGTTGTTCCAATACTAGCATTTTGCTGAAATTATGAGTTTCTATGCAGTTATTTGTATATATAATTGTAAACATAGAAAATATTAAGTTTTTAATACAATGGTTAAAATATGGGAACTTTTGGAATGAGGGAATGATTTTATTTAAATAGAGAATTTGAGAAGATGTAATACCATTTATGCAAAACTCTTTTAATAACCATATAAAACTATTGGGTACTACTTCTTTATGAAAGTTTGTGGTTTATTTATCATTTATTATTTACTAATAATATTTATTGATGTATTTGTTTCCATTTTGAATCGTACAATGAATTTATCAACAATGCTATAACTTTTATAATTGTTGAAGTAACATACAATTGAATACCAGGGACTCTTATTCCACCATTATCCCAACCTTTTCTGTGCTAGTCAAAGGAAACTCTTGGTTTATTAGGATAGCAAAAACTATTATTTATCCTCTTCATCAATTATTTGAGTGGAAATAGTACTAAAGATAGTAAGACAAACTATATTTTAGGGAGACTTACCATCTTAATAAGCATTAATCATTCTTCACTGGTAAAGAAGAATTTGTTCCAATTTGTTACCAGACTTAAAATTTTATCAACAATCTGTTGAACGTTTGTATCATTTCTTTGCTACTAGACATAATGGTTATAACAAAGTATTTCATTTGTTTGCTATTCCAAATGAAGTTAGAATATTTTATATGTTTTTTAAAATTCTTATTAATTAATATTATACTTGTTTTATTATGATTAAATATTTCATTTGAGATTTCTTCAAATTGACTCCTAGAAATAATTGTATGTTGTAATGAAATTTCTATATTTCTTGTTGTTAGTAAAATATCAGTAGCAAAGCATTGAATCTTTAGTTTGAAATCTTCTTTTATTTTGATACCATTAATGTTCTTATTGGATCTAATGCTGTTAACAAAGGGTTCTACAGCTAATGCAAAAAGTAAAGGTGATAATTGACAGAGCTGTTGTGTACCTTTTTGCAATTTAAAGGAATTAAAAAGAAAAGACTTATTTTTCACATAAGCACAGCAGTTGTTGTAAAACTTAGAAATTAATGCTATTAGGGCAGGTAAGAAATTATACATTTTAAGTGTTTTAAATAAGTATAAACAATTAACTGAGTCAAAAGCCTTGCCTAAATGGTGAATAATGATGGAATGTTCTTTTTTATTTTTATTTGCATAGGTTATTTATGCATGTATTTTTATTATATTATCTTGTATTGTCTAAATAATCCATGTTTGATCATTGTTAATTAGTTTAGGCATAAGTAGATTAATTAAGTTAGCTAAAATGACATGAACATCTTATAATCCACATTTAAAAGTGAAATGAGTCTGTATGATGAACACTTTGTAGGATCTTTATCTGGTTTTAAAATAGATGATATAAGAGAATATTTCCATGATGGGGTTACTTCAGCAGTTGTTTTTATTTCTCTATAGACCTTATCTAATATTTTAACTGCATCATCCATCAATATTTTATATAGTTCTGGTATAAGACCATCTAAGCCTGGCACCTTATTATTTTTTAACTTTTTTATTTGATCTTTTATTTTTGTTAAAGTGAATGGCCTATCAAATTTTTATTATTTGTTCACTTGTTAATTTATTATTTATATTTTTGCTTAGAAAAGTTTGAACTATATCATCATTGCTTGGGTTATTTATATTATTATTTATATTTTCTGAAAAATATTTTAAAGCACTCAATAATACCTTTAATATCTATTTTACTTTTTTATTATTTATGTGTGTTATCTTTTCTTTGACATGATTTAGTTTATTCATTTTCTTTGATCTAAAAGCAAGTTTATGTATGCATAAAAGGTTTACTGAATATGCTTGAAGTTTGAGTTTTTAAAGGTTTATTGAAACTTTATGATTTAGAATTTCAGCATATAAGTTCCGAATGACTGATAATGTAATTTGTTTTTTGATTTAACTTTAGTGGGATTCACTGCAGAATCTCGAATTCCTGAAAACTCGAACTTCATATAGTCGAGACCATATGATCGAGTTTTGAGAAACTCGAAATTCCGAAGTAAAGTAAAAAAAAAAAAACAGTCAAACACATCATTTCTGCAGGGTGGAAAGCACCCCTGCACCCACCACACCCCCTACTTAAATATACCAACTCTGAGATCATGCTACAATGGGGAAAAGGGAAATCTCCCATTCCATGCTGTATACAGAAGTGCAGAACGGGAAATTTCCTGTTTCCTCTCTATAGTGCGATCACAGAGATGGTATATTTAAGTAGGGAGGGTGCAGGGGGGCTTTCCTCTGTGTAAAAATGTTATATTCAAGTAAATTAAAGTTTTTTTAAACACTTTAAAATTTCAAGTTTCTGAAAACTCGATCATATGGGCTCGACCATATGAGGTTCGAGTTTTCAGGAATTCAAGATTCTAAAGTGCTCCTCTTTAGTGTGTCTATCTTTGCCTGTAATATATTCAATTCTTTGTCCCATTCTCGTGTTTTACAAATATAGCAGCTTGTAAAACTTCCATTTAAGTAAGCCTTTAATGAATTCCACAGGACAATGTCAGTTGCTTTACCATTTATGTTTATTTCTAGGACATTTTTGATCTCTTTAACATACCAATCCATGAATCCTTTTATTTTAATAATGTACACTGGTAATTTCCTGTGATGTATTAGATTGTCAGTTTTTAAAATAATATTAAAGATTATGGCATTATGGTCCGATAATGAACATGCAACCATTGAAACTTCTCTGATATGTGATAGATTGTTTGAGAAAAAAATGTTATCAATCAAATCAAACATCTGGAAGCATGTCCTGTGATCAATATTTGTTTGTGTTCCATATCAATATTAATAATGGGTAAACTGAACTGAGTTTGTTTTCCTTAGTTCATATATATCCTTTAAATTAATTCGATTTACAAACTTCTTTAAGTGTTTGGCTGAAGATGTGATTCTCAGCTTTCTATCTGAAGTGGAATCATTATCTGATAAAATACAACTAAAGTGACCAGCCATTATGACTTCACCTTTCATGTAATAGGCTATAGTATCTAAGTGCTTTTTGCATCTTTTACTCCAACCCCTGAAATCTAGTAAGAGTTCACCAATGTGTATAGTTTTTTGTTCCACTCAATTATAACAACGCTTAACGTACCATTTCTTATCAACACAGGTATCTTTTACTTTAGGAATTACTGGTGAGTTCTTCCATAAAATGAGGGTGTCTCTACTTTTAGCTTGAAAGGTAGAACCTGATAAAACCAAATAATTCCTTAGTGAAAGTTTATTTGCATTTTATTAAGTAAATGTTTTTCTTCTAGACATATTATTTCAGCTTTATGTAATTACAAGTATTTGAATAGACTCCCCCTCTTTACTGGAGTATTCAATCCATTAATATTAATATATATGCATTTAAAGTTAGGCATTTATATAAGAGAGAAAAAAAACACAGGTATGATGAAATTGCATTTATGTACAGAACTTATATACTTTATACAATATGAAATATTCAGCTATGAACAAAACTTTTGAAACAAATAAAAAATTAGCTAATTATATAACCATAAAACATTCTACCATAGAATAACTTATTCCTAGTTTGTTGAAAAAAATGAACAAATTACCTTTCAAATTCTCCATCAGACTAACAAAGCTTAGCTCATGCTTCTGAGTCATATTAATGTGTCTCATTTTTATACATCATCTTAAAAAAGCCTGACTGTGAGTTATTTTGAAAAAGAAAAGTTAAATTGGTGTTCAGAATCTTTATTATAAGTTGGCCAAACTGAATAGCTCTACAATCATCTTACCTTGTAAATTACATGATCTCTCCAGTCTACTATAGGGAAGAAGTCAGTTGTATTTTCATATTTATAAATGAATAAGTCAGATGATTTTATATTTTTTATTTTATTTACTATGTGTAAAGTTGTACATAGGATCATAAATTCATAAATTAGTACCAGGCTAAATGTCATTGTGGGCCATTCCGGGCCCAGTCAAATACTCCATATTAGAATGAAGCCCTTCACCTTGTGTCTATAATGTGAACACGTTAACCACTATGCCAACCTCCCACTTTTGTGGACATATTTATGTTATTTAACTGTGTACATATTTACTTATTTTGATCACTTTCTATTTCTATTTGTATACTGTGTCTTGTCCTATTACTGTATTCCTAGGTTTTATATTTAAGTTATAATCCTAGTGTAGAGTGTCATATAATACAGCATTTATATTTACCCTTATATATTTGATACTCTTTAATCTAGTAGTACTGTTAAAATCAGTCTTATTTTTCCTTAAATGTTATGTTTAATAGTATCTAAACAAACATCTGAAAAATCTTTCTTTTTAAGATTCAAACTTTCCATAAGAAATTGCTCTGAGATATTACTTTTTTATCATTAAAAAGAGACAACAGAGAAACACAATCCACTAAAAATCTATTGTATTTAAAGAAATAACATTTAATGATTCAGTAAGGACTATTTGTATGAGATGTTTAATATAAAACAGACTGCAATTTTTAAAGGAGACATAACATATAAACATGCATTAAAAGAATTATAGTTATGTGTGATCCAGGTTTAACTTGTAAAAGTGTAAGTGTAACTCTAATTATTTGATATAATTCCAATAGTAACTTTTACATATGTAAAAATCTATATTTTTTTATACTTTGTTTATAACATAGCATGTCTTTCCTGAGTGCTATTGCGTGTCAAGTATACTATCAATAGCACTCTAGTGGACCATTTTAAGAACCCAGAATGTAACTAGACATGCCTCTTTAGTGTCATTTGTTGCATCTTGTATTATATTCATTAGTACATTACTCAACTATGCCAAGATATCAGAAAGTGTGTCACTTAAGTTTCATCATAATAATGATTAACTTTTAATAAGATAAAGAGTTTAACCTTTTAAATTCTAAGTGAAATTAAGTGGTTTTAATATATATATATATATATATATATATATATATATATATATATATATATATAGCTAAAAGAATCAAACTCTAACATTTTAAAAAGGGTATTAGTAACCATTTGAAGTAGGGAAATACATACATAAATGATTTACCTTGTAAAAAGTAATATGCAGCACCTGTCCATAGGTGTTTAAGCATTTCTTTATATTAGTAAGAATTCATAACCATGAAATACATTGATTTTCATTTCTCTTTCAGTTTTTTACTTTTTTGCCTTTTTTTAACCAGCCATCTCTTGTTGCATTTCTCTTCAAAGAAGTTGATAGATTCCAGTCCATTTCTACTGTTTTTTTCTAGGATTTTATTGTTCTGTATAAAGCCCATTGCATCTTCTAAGGTGTTAAAAATCTTCTTTCCTTCTGGAAGCTAAATCCTTATTTTTGATAGAAACAAGATGTGTGCTTTAATATTGTTTTTCTTTAAGCTTTTAGTAAGTGGCACACATGCTTTTCTCTTGGTCATCACTACTGAAAAACAGTCATTGTCAAATCTTATAGTACTTCCTTTAATACTAACTGGTAATTAGTCCATGTAGCTTCTAAGACTAAATCCTTACCTTGACTTGAGAAAAATCTTACAATCACTGACCTTGGTGATGATGGAGTTTTTTTTTTAAATATGAGTTAGAAAGTTATCTATGTACCCTTTCAATGCCAAAGGAAAAAGCTTCAGGCAGGTTTAGAGTGTTAGGCAGCCAGGTACTATGGAATTGAATCACACTGTCTCCCTCTTCTTTTTCAAGAATCCCATAAATTCTGATGTTATTTCTTCTAGATCTGTTCTCTAAGTCCTCTATTTTATCCCAGAATAAGTTGTTGTTTCAGAAAAAAATCAGTGTTATTCTCATTTTCAAGTAATCTTTATCAAAATTAGACATTGCCTCTTCTGTACTTGAGATTTGTGATGATTGTTGGTTAAGAGATTCACTCAACACTTCAATTTGTTTGTTTCTTACATTACTCTTTGAAATTGTCCATTTTGCTTTATAATTTATGTATCTTTACAGATAACTCACTGATGTTACATAGCATAGCCTGTATATCTTTTTTCATAGTATTGTCCTGTACACTGGGCTTAGAGTGGCTCATTCTGAGACAATTAGTTATTTCTAGTTTTCCTGACAAGAAAAAGCAATTAAAAGAGTTTCAAACTTATTATTTGTAGTAAATCTTTCAGCAGATGTTCAACTATAAATCCATCAAGTTTTGAAATCTTCTATTTGATTTTTTACTAAAAATCTTGTCAGAGGTGTTAAAATGAAGCAGAGCTAATGACAGTGCTGTTAACTGCTCATCATGGCCACACCCTCTTGAATAATTTTTTTTTAAAATATTGATGCAAATTATATAATATGAATATGATTATGTATGGATATTATAAGAACTAAAAGAAAGAGCATGAAAAGAATAGATAAGAATTTATTTTATGTAGTATGGGTTATTTGGAATGAAAGACCAAATAAAATTTTGTGTAATGGAAAATGAATTTTGGCAGATATATTGCGAAAACTTGTTCCCCCGGATTCACGAATCCTCCGTGTAAGACTTAATAAGTATTACTTGGAGGCTGCAGTTGAACGGTATGACGGCAGCGTGCCATGAATATGCATGAGGGCATGCTGACTCAACCGTAAGTCTTACACGGCCCGTGTAAGAAAGCAGGGAGCGTGTCTGACTGCCGAGCAGTCAAAATGTCCACACCCCTGCAAGTGTTGAAAATAAAAGGAAATAAACAAGAGCGAGTCCTCTCAAATGTCCCTGCACCCAACACCTCATTGTCTGATATTGTAAACCCCCATCACACATCTAAAACGCATAACATTAAAATTTTTTAAATTCCCAAAATAGCTGCCCGTATTTGCGCGTGTGTGCGCGGGTGTGCCCATTGCTTAGCTACAGTTAGCAATTCTGACATGGAAGAGCATAAGAAAGAATGTTTATGCAAATCACACCAAATAGCAATAACGTAATGGTAGAGCATTCGCACAAACAAGAGGCATTCACGGTTTGAGTCCCACCACTCCCTTTCGTATTTATTTTTCAAATCAGTATATGGAATAATACCCAACATATATGTTTAAACATAACTAAAAAGCAGTGAAATGGCCAATGTATCAGTGAATAAAATAAATATTTTAAAGGATCCCACCTAGTGCAATATAGTTGCCCCTAGCTAACTCACGCTTTACCCAGCACAATGTAGTTGCCCATAGCTAAATCGCACTTTACCCAGCGCAAAATAGTTGCCCAAAGCTAAATAGCGCTTTACCGAGTGCAATCAGATTGTGCGGAGGTGCGTGCCGCACCAACCAGCGCACCGTCGGGCAACGTGGAGCAACGTATTGCAAAGTTGCTTAAACACAGCCATGTCCCCTAACTTGTCTGGACAGTAGTAAAATAAAATGCAATGATAAGGTTTGAACCCAGGACACTGTGCACCATAATCAAAGTACTGAACCACTAAGTCATGACAGCTTAGGATAAACATCCACTGTTAACATATATATAGTAATAAATGTTTGATTAACCATTGCTAAGCAGGTCTGCAGTCAGCCGAGAATATTAAAAAACGGCCAGTCACAGAAAAGTCCGCGGAAATGTGGCATATTTAAGCTGCATAGGTGGAAATACTCGCCATAACTGATTGTAGCTCCCATCTGCAGTTAGAATGTCTGGTGCTGGAGAGGGTACATGCTTTTGAGCACAATGCTGGGGCATTGAGGAGTCAAGATATATGGTTTGGCTCCTAGTCCATCGGCATGAGACTCGACTCCTGCAGGGCCAGTTCCAAGGAACGGAGTATAAGGCGGAGGCTTGGAACCGGTTGGCTCATGAACTCACCAGTGCCACAGGCATCCCTCGGACTGTTGAGCAGGTCCGTCACCACCATGCAGACCTGAAGTGAGCAGGTCCGTCACCACCATGCAGACCTGAAGAGGTGGAAACAGGACCTTCTGAACCAGTGGATCCAGGAGGTCCATCAAATGCGGGATGCCCCACTACTAAGTAGGTAGCCATGGAATGCAGTATGTACGATAAGCTAATATAGTCTAAATAATGGATAGGTATGCCTCAATATCCCTTTATTTACTCCATAGCTGCAGGTGCTCGCGCTATGAATCAGCAAGCCTATGCAGATAGGCTGCTAAGGCTGCACCACCAGGCAGGTTAGTAAATATTCTGCATGTATTGTTACATGATATATGTCAGTGAGCATGAGAAAAGTGTTTAAGCCCAATAATACAGCAATAAAATGTCCTGATTAAATCCTTTGCATGTACTGTTATATAACAAACGTCAGTGAGCCAGAAATAGTGTATACTAACCCACCAATCAAGGTAAAATAATTCTGGAATACTATCCCTGCATGTACTGTCATAACATATAAGTGAGCAGGCCTGAAAAAGAGTGGTGTAACCTATCACGAAAGATATAATATGTCCTGAATATGTCTTCCGTATGCACTGTAATGACAAGTAAAGGAGAGAGCCTGTAGAAAAGAGTGTTCAATGTAATTAATAAAGGTATAAAACTTGGAGTGTGTCTGTGTCACTTACTTTGAAATGTTGTACCCTTGCAATAAAAAATAGTACTGTTGTATTAGGTGCTGTCAACCCACAGTTGTGCAGTCCTATAGGAAGTGGATGAAGGAAGTGGCAGTAGCTGTGAAGTATAAAACAGTCATTCCCTGAATAAATCCTCTGCATGTACTGTTATATATCATAAATCAGATAGCCAGGAATAGAGTGTAGTAACCCATGAATAAAGCAAAAACATGTCTGGTATACTATCTCTACATGCACTGTCATAGATAAAAAGTGAGTGAGCCTGTAAAACAGTCTTGTAACCTATCAATAAAGGTATAACATGTCCTGAATAGGTCTACTATATGCAGTGTAATGTCAAATACAGGAGAGAGCCTATAGAAAAGAGTTTTAATGTAAATAAGAAAGGTATAATACTTGCAGTGTGTATGTGCCAGTTACTCAGAAATATTGTTGTACCCTTGCAGTGAAGAAATGTTACTCTGTTGTACTAAGTACTGACAACCCCCAGTAGTGCAGCCCCATATAAAGTGGATGAAGGAAGTGCCAGTAGCATTGAAGTATGCAACAGTCCTAAACAGTTGTGAAATGGCTGACATGCATAGGTAAATCTGGCACACGAGTAGCCTGTCAAGGTGTTCCCCAGAAATGTTAGTGTGCTACCTGAAAAGTAGGGTTGTGTAGAAAACAAGTGAAAAAGCCATGTGAACACATCCAGATGTGCAGATACATAAACAAGTCAATTTAATACAAGTATGTAGCAGTAACATCTGCATCCTGGACAGTTACCATGTCAGGTATAGGCCAGGTATATCATGAAGTAGCAAAACCCATAACGCAATCAAATGCATGTTGCCTAGTGCAAGAATACATGTAGGGGATATACACCTGCAGTCAATCGGAATGTAGTGTACAGTTAAAGTACTAATAAGATGTTAATGGATGTTTCTTTTTACACCCTACTCCATGTGCATAAACAATGCAATTCCACACCTCAATGGGTATGTCTAATCTCATAACATTTGTTGGGACATATGCCCTATTGTTATATAAAATCTGCACTTACTTTGATGCATGTCCCCTGTTAAAACACCACAATCTTGGTGGCTTGTTGCCACCAATCATCCCTGCATGCTGTTGGAATGTCCACTGTCGTTCAATACATGCATGTGTTATGCTTGCTGTTCAACTGTTGTAACCCTGGTGTGTTGGGTTAATGGGAATATTACTGCATGCTGTTACAACTAACTTGGAATGCTGTTGTCTATGTTGTAATTAAACACACCTAATCACAGAACATATGGGAAGGCTGGTCCCAGTGGACCCACCTGTCCCTCCTCAGCTGGCAGTTGCACCTGGCACCAGCAGGTCTGGTGCCCAGCTGGGGCCACCCTCCTCCGTAGGTCCTGTGCCACCTTTGGGTGGAAGCACTGCAGGGGATGGGGCTCACCCCCCTGCAAACGTGGGCGGAGAAGGGCCTCCTGTCACCCTCTGAAGGGTCCAGGTTGTGGTGTGTAGGGAGATCCAGCGTTTAGTCACTGATCCCCTACACCAGCTCGAGGTGAGAGTGGCGCAACTCACGGGTGAGCCTGCCCCTCCTATGCAGCCCCCAGCACAGTGACCCTCGGGTCTGTGAAGGTCCAGTGTTGACTGCCCATGGGAGGGGATCTCAGTCCTGCTGTTACCATCTGTGGGCTCATGGGCTTGCGATTTCCAAACACCCGTCCCTGTCAATTGTTTTCACCCACCCCATGTGTCATACTCCGCCCCTGTATGCATCTTGTTTGTCTTGTCTGTTTACCTACCCAACCTACCTCCCCAAATATACCTACTTCCTCTACCTCACTTTCCACTCTCCCTAAAAAAAAAAAAAAAAAAAGGGCAATATGTACCAGAAAAAAAATTACGCCCCATACATAGTTTCCCATTTTGCACACATGTCCATTGGACATGTACACTGATAATTCTAATTGGCAGTACAACAAACTATGTTGTCCTTACCCCTCTCTCAGGGGTGGAAGGTTTCAAATTGCACTCCAAATTTTCAGCATATGCACAGCTGTTGCTGGTAAAGATATGGGCAGCTATGGACCTTCCCTACACCCATCCTGCACATCCCGAGCTTGTTTTCCTACTGTCTTTCCCTCTTTGTGCCCCCTTTTTCACTACTTTCCTATCTCCCCATTTTCTTTTCTTTCAAAGAAATTAGCACGGATGTTAGCGGGAGTAAGCACTTTTAAGCAGGAGTAAGCGGGTTTAAGCGAGTGTGCACATGTGTGCGCTTAGCTAACCATCGCTAAGCGTCATGCAAACCCGCGTAAACCAACTTACAACTGCTTAAAAGTGCCTTAGTCACTCTGTGTCAGGGCCCTTGTTCTGCTCAGCAGGAAAATAAAATCCCTCTGTAAGTCTCAAACCCCTGACCTTGGACACATTAGACTGCATGAAGTACCACTAAGCCACAACTAATATACAATAACTTGGTGCTGCAAAAAATATATCATGCATTGCAATGAGTGAATGTAAAGGTAAAATAGGAAGACCATAACACAAAGCTTGTTCTGTGGAACTTTACCAGCAATTGTTGTGGAATTGCATTACATGAGTGTGATGTGAGAAGCAGCCATTCAAGCAGCAAATAATGTTACAGAGGCACTTTACAACCCACACACAGTATCATAGCAGGCCAAACACTAGCATATCTGAGTAGGGCAGAGGCCATACCTCCTAACTGTGACAACTTTCCAGGGATGTCCCTGATTGTGAAACATATTTTAGCTGTGTCCCTCCGAATCCCTCAGAAAAGTACTGACGTCAGTCAGAAAGGTGGGCTATTGCACAATGAATACTGACAATAATAACAGTAGACACCACTTGTACTTCATGAAAGGAGTACTAATCCATATGCACTGCTTCAATGAAGTCTACACCTACTGTCCCTATTATGTGTAAGGTGTACCTCAGTTTCAACTACCTATCCCTAACTCCATGCAAATATGTATCTAAATGTTCCATAGGTCTGGCAGAGGCACAAACACACAGGCATATAAGCTATACTGCTGTTACACACTCTGGAAATAGCTTTGGTAGGACCTCCACAAGCATACCCTTATGTAGGAGTACAACACAGAAATACCAAAGGATGTAGCCATGTACTGGTAACAACTGACTGTAACAATGCCATGTACCAGTCCTGAAAACACCTGTGAGTTGCACAGACAAAGAATGACAGTGTAACCTTTGGCTACCATCTGGATAGGTTCACAGTTGGGAACTATGCAGACAGACCACCTGCCCTGATAAACTGACAGGTACACACCAATCCTGTAAGTCCAGTAAGATAATATTCACACATTAATACATAATGCTCTCTGTATGTAAGCACCCCTCCACAATTAAAAGATACTTGTGCGTTTAGGGTCTACCAAGTGTGTAGGTAGGCATACTCAGTATTGGAATTGTCCAGTTGTCCTGCAAACCCTGTGATAATGTCAACAATAAAAAACACAAACCCTGCAGAAGTGAATACATTAATATTCCCAGTATAACAGTTCACAAACAGTTCATGTGCCAAAAGAATACGTCTCAATAACTAAATTTGTATGGCAGTTAACTATATGAGTAGAAAATAAACTACATAGTCACATAAATGTTGTGTAAGCATTTGTAGTGGTGAGTAAAACTCTACACTGATAGGTCTGTACTTGAAGTGGCAACAGTCAGGTCTCAGTACAACATGTACATGACTGTCTACACCTCTAGCTTAATTTATAAGACGTATACCAACCTTCTGACTTACACAACAGTGTCCACAGCAAACAACCATGGGCCCCACTCAGGAAATCTGAAAGGGCTACGCCTACATACCTTAGCAATTTATAGCATTGGGTTGCTATGACAGTGAGTACTGCAATTACTGCACAGCAGGCTGTATGCATTTACCAAATGCTGGGCAACAACTGGTGCAGAGGGCATCACATGCACATGCGCAGATACCTATAAAAGCAGATTGTACTTGCTATCCCCACATGCGATCATTACATTGCACGTGTAAGCAACTGAACAGTTCCTGCAAAGTACTGTCAAACAGTAGCACATAAGAAAATACTTTATAATTAGGTAACAAATATATATACCTAATTAAAACTAAAGTTATTAATTAAGAAAAAAAATTAATAACCACAAACTAAACCTAAGTAAGTATCTTTACTTAAAAATAAAAAAAACTGTCAAAGCATACACAGACGGACCTGAAAGGGACATACAGGTATGTAACAGTTTGTAGTTATCGGCAAGTAGTAGATGTTTATGAATAGTACTGTACATCCTCTGAAACATGCATATGTGGCAGCAGTAGGTATGTATGCACTGATGCCTTGCATAACTACTGCCATGGAGAAATTGGTGTGTAGCTGTGTGCAGTGGGACATAACTGTGACATATGTAGCTCAGCATTATATGTCAAACATCTGAACATGTTATCGATGGTCTGTACAGTACTGCGTTTAATGGCAGTTTGGGGGAGTAGTGCAAACACCTATATAAACTTGGATGTCACAGAGTAAGACATGCATGATTGTCACATAATGTGTAGCTTAGCATTGGCAACTGCTGTAGCAGGCTAGTATAGTAATGTAGCATTTGCAGCTATATATACCCTTGTACTATTACTGTATGCACACATGTGACAACTGTCCATGTTGTAGCAAGGCCCAACAGGTCATCTGTGAGGTGTACGGACTTACAACAGTGTGGACCCTGTGTCTGTATGGCACACACATATGTCGAGATACATATGTGTCTGATATATTAGCATCTGAACATGTGCATAGAGCAAGGGACATACTGCAACTGTTTGTGAAGAGCGGACATTTATATGTTGGTGCAGGTTGTTATGTGCATATTTATATGTAGGTTGTAGTGTGTGTCAAACAAGACAGCATACAGTGCTGGCATATGACATGTGTTGTTCAAACACCATGGGTATGATTTGTTAGGTTTTTAGTCTTCCAGATAGGGGGTCCTGCTAAAGATACATGGGCTGAGAATACCTTCCATGCATTCTGCACAAGACTGTGCAATATCATTACATAACTGTATCCCTTTAAACCTTTGCATAATTCATATTCCCACCATGAAAGGTGGACTGTATATGTGCCGATATGCATATCTCTGTGTATACCACTGGATGTTCATATGTATGCTCAAGCTCAATGTTGTACACGTATTGCCATCCCTGTTGTTAAAAGCCCTGTACCCATGAACTACCACATAGGTGGTAGTCTACTCAACACCGAAGTTGTGATAAGAGACTACTGGGCACAGGTGGACAGTAGTGTCCCTTATGATAATCACAGTGCCACACTAGTCATGTAAACTGAGTACAGTCCACATGCCATCAGTAAAGGTGTGTCATCCATGGAAACAGAGGTCAGTGTTTCACTCTACTCATCAGTCATAACACCCATCATAGAGTACAATGGCTCTGTTGGTATGTACCTCAGAAGACACCACAGCAACTGTACATGCCAGACACATACTTCACAAAGAGTATTACCGGACTCAAACAAATGCCCTATGCTGACTGTCTTACAAAACCACAGCTACACTGTGTCGCATACCGCCTACCCAGAGGCTACCTCTGCCTAACATACAAAGCTAGGCCAAACCCACAGGTGTTGGACATGCCCCATGTAAACAGATGAAACTCAATACAAGCTACAAACTGTACTGATCTAAACCTTGTAAAGTCAAAAAGCAGAACATGCTTGAGTGGCATATTACCATCTCAGACACATACCATACTCTGGAACCAACTATTTATCAACAGCAAATGAAGGTCCTCATTAGCAGTTGCCATGAATAATCATGATGACTGGATGTGAGATAGGAAACACAACCCGGTAATCACCTCTGTGGCTCTGCATGACAGGGGCACATGAACCTACATTACATGGGTGTTGAAGGGTAGGGTACCATATGGCTAGGCTTCCATAGGCCCTACGGATAATAGCCTATCAGCTACCTAGGACCTGATACACACACGCATGTACCTGTTGCATCAAATGCTATGTGAGGTTGACTGGGTGTGATGGAGAATGTGTACGTGAATGTGTCAAAGATGTGTATATGTGTGATAGCCTAGTGGGAAACTGTGTATACCATGGTATGTAGTGTTGTAGCTGTAATCCCATCAAAAGGTACGTATGCTATTGCTAGGCAGGAAAAGCAGTATGGCATACGGTGTGACGTAGTCCCATGGTGTCGACTGGAGTGTGCCATTGTAGGCTAAAGCAGTACATGTATGCTTATTGACTGTTAACACTAGTGAATACAAATCATGTATGAACTGTAGTACTACCTGAAGCTGTAGGCCTCAACAGCACAGTATGGTTTATATCCACATAGCTTGGTAACACTGTTTTGTTTGTTACCTGTAGTCCTCACACATTACATACCTCAGGCATGAGGTTTTGTAGGTGCTGACACACAGTACTGGATGGTACACAGGTAAATCTAATCTGGGTTGCCATACCTTTGTGTCTTGTAGGTATGTCTGATGTGTGTGTGGGTATGCCTGTAACATGGCCTCGGTGGTATGTGTGTCACAGGATATAAGTGCATATCTAGCAACATGTATAGTGTAGTACAGCAGTATGCCACCTATAGTGATGAATGTGCACATGTGTTACTGAGGGGTTTGCTATCAACAAGTAGCGTGGTGTACCGGTAGTACTGTAACCGTACTGTACATTCATTTCAATGGAGGACAAATGTCTGTATGCATTAGCGTTATATACACCTCCTTTGGCTAGGTGGTGCATTGTGTCACATACAGTGTGTAATGTACTATTGAATAATCTTACATACTGGTTCCACTTTGTTGCTGTGCAGAACATGGTTTGGTATATAGTATGTGCCAGGCACTGTCAGGCAGTTGTGGGCTGAGCAGTCATATGTGGTATTAAAAGTGTGTATCTACTGACAGCCAATAGGTTGCTATATATGGCATTTCATTGATGTCTGTACTTTAGAATGTTAAGTGTGCCACATGACTTGCTCACAATTACTGTTTCATTGTCTTCCAGGGAAATGTCTCACAACAGGAAACCTGCATATTCCCCTGAGGAGGAGGAAGTAATTGCAGACGCCCTCATACACCATTGCAACCTGCTGTTCTCCAGAACCTGCCAGGACCAGCATGGGCGCACTGCACTGTGGCAGGATGTTGTCCGTCGGGTGAATGATATAGGCATGCATAACCGGACTTATGAGCAGGTATGCCATCACTGCAGTGATTTAATCAGACATGTCCGGCAGCATGCCGCAGGTGGTGGTGCCGCAACACATCCCCCCTCACCAGAATGGAAGAGCTGCTCCTCAGTGTGGTGGCTCCTGGCCAACCAGTACAACACACCTGTGCCATCATGGAGGCCAGAGTCACTCAGCACGGCGATACAGAGCGTGCAGGTAACATGGCATATCTGTAGACCACTGTTATCTCAAGTGTTATAACATGCATTTATCAGATGTGTATTGTGTATGCAGAATATGTGGAGCCTGGTGTCATGCAATACTGATTATTCGGGACATTATCTGTATGCCTGTGACTGTCATCTCATGTACTACTGTAAAATTGCAAACTCACAGCAGCAATGCCATAGTTGTTGACACTGACAAACTGTCTCATAACCTTGCAGGTCCCTCTGGTGTGATAGCAAGACAGAAGACCCATGCTGGTGAGTGGGCTACAGTTAATATAGCATATAACATGTGCATGTCATAGGAGAGTTGTAGGCCATATACACATGTTAAACACCTACACATAGTGCATGCTCTGCATGTTCTCTGTGGGACTATGCACATCCCAGTAACATGAGTAGCTGCCTCAAGCACATGCAATAGACAGAGCTTCCCTAACAATTGGGGTAAACTGTAGTGGACATTGTATAGGCAGAGTCAATACACATGCACACAACATACACCACTTTGTCATATGCAGTATGTGTTAATATGGTACACATGGCATATGCAGACACCTGCTGTAAGGTCATACTCCAGTATCCCATATGTCATCAACACAGCACACATACGATACCTGAGGGGTAGAGGCCTATCATGGGGTGGTGTGACATGCATCAACACACAACACAGTCATGTTAGGCAATGCTCCCTATTGAACACCTGACATGCCCATGTAACAACTGGCTGTGAAATGTTAAATGTAGCTTAAGTGGTGCAGGTCAGGTACAGCAAGATAGTTGCCAGTGTGACATACATTAGTGGCCTTGAGTGACCACATGATGCTGCCTAATGATAGCTCATGGTGCTACACTACATCCAGATACAGTACCTACAGTACTACACATAGCATTCATTGTCATACACCTGACAGTTGTGTGCATCCGGCCATGGTATGTATACCTATGAGTGATGGTGCACAGGACATTGGAAAGCATTTCAGACTTGCACTGCAATGTTGTGTCCATGTACACATTGTGTTCCAGGGTGAGGCCAATCATTGAACAACACACATGCATCAACGACATGTATACTGTTATTAACAAGGACTCTCTACACTCGCACTGCATGCTGTTGAGCGACACACATCCTGCATGCTGACACATGTGATAGGACTCTTTGGCTTGTGATACTGTACTCCACCATCAACCAATAATGAATATGTCCCATATTGCTGTTGGTGTGTGTGTGTGTGTGTGTGTGTGTGTGTGTCAACTTGACTGAGTAGTGTATTTGTGTGCATGTGTGCATGTGTGCATGTGTTCATGTGTACATGTGTGCATGTGTGCATGTGTTCATGTGTGTATGTGTTCATTTGTGCATGTGTGCATGTGTTCATGTGTGCATGTGTGCATGTGTGCATGTGTTCATGTGTGCATGTGTGCATGTGTGCATGTGTTCATGTGTGCATGTGTGCATGTGTGCATGTGTGCGAAAATCCTGTACAGATGGTAAAGTGTGCTTCCTGCCTCCCTCTCACAGGTGCTGAGGTATTGCTGGATGGGTGCAGCAGGGAACCTGAGGTCACTGCCACAAATAGTGAACATGATGATACATGTGTTGTAGCACAGGCAGGTTTGACAGGGTCTGTCATTGGTCCACCAGTCGACAGTACACAGCTTTCCACACCATCTATGCGCACATACATACTGCCAATACATCCCTCAACACCAATGGCCTTAGGTGAGGAACAGCATATGGTAGGCATTGACCAGGACAGTGTGGTATCTATGGCACATGCAACCCCACACAGCAGCCATGCCCAGACACCTGGAACAGTACCACATAGGCATATGTCCAGGGGTTCTCGTGTGAGCACCGCTGGTTGTAATGCCCCTGGCAGACGTGCCCACACAGGTCTCACAACCTCAGGTATGTTCCGGGCTGTGATGCAAGCACAGGCATGTATGGAATGGTACACCAGGCAGGGACTAAGGGTGCAGAGGGCTCATAACACCGCTATCAATGACAGTATCCGTGACCTTGCCGGTGCCATCTGTAATTACACCGATGTCATTGATAGACATTGGGGGGAGACACTAGATGTCCTCCGCAATGTAATGTCCATGTGCCAGGACAGTGCAGGATGGTTGGGACTTCAATGTAGATGTATGCCAGCAACATCATCAGCTGGCAGTCATCACGGATGACACACAAGTGCCAGCCACTCCCATAGTGTCAGTACCAGCCCCAGCAATGTTGTGGCTGGGCTGTCGGTAGACTGTCTGAGATGACCACATGCACGTGGCTCTGGCCAGTCCCAGCAGGGACATAGGTCCAGTCAACATCCCTCTGCCTCTGATGATAGTACTCAGTCTGGCTTAGTACCCAATACTGTCCGTGTCACCCCTGCTAGGCACAGGTACTGTGTCCGTGGCCAGAGACAGTGATCTGTACAGCCTGGCAGGTACAGTCTGTGACTGTCCCACAACCTCCCGTATTTGGCAGCCACAAGGGGCTACTGTGTGCATGCAGACACACACACATACTACCAACACCTAGGGCTAACACATACACACACACATTACATCAACACTGACCCATAATGTACTGTTGTCCCTTAAGCGCACACACACACACACACACACACACACACACACACACACACACACATACATGTCGATTGGATGGGTCATTGTCAGGCTCTGGAAAAACAATAACACACCCTGTGCATATGATGAAACTGTGCCACCTCCTGTCATATGTGACATTGATGCAGGAACAGGATAACATGGTGCTGATGCACAGGGTGACCTAATAGCAGTGTAGCAATGTTAGCATGTTGTCAACAGTAAAGTGTAATGATATCCTTGTAGGTATAACTGAGCAGGCATGATGCATCAAAGCAATGATTATCAATGTAGTATTGTTTACACCAGTGTTAATTCGAAACATGGATTGTCCACATATGTGCCAGTTGGCTGATGTGTGTGGTACTGGCAGCATGTGTTGGTGAGTGGACGTTACGTGTGTGATGTGTGCAGTACAGTTTTCAAGGTGTACATTTGTGAACATGGTGTAGGTGCACTGTCTGCATGTACGTGCATGGTGGGCACATGGTAAGGGTGACATGCCCTGTATTACACAGTGTTAACACTTCATATTTCCTATTGGTGTCCAGTATGCATTTTACTACACATATGTCACAACTTGGGTACACATGTGTGTATGACGTAGTATGACACTATGCTGTGGGTGATACTGTTAATATCGGTCATTGGTTGCATTCTGGTAGTGTACATAACCTCGACAGCCTGACTTTAACCAATCGTTAGATGATGTCTTGACAACTGACACACAGCTGTAGGATACACAGTAGCATTTGAATCATTCTGGTACTGTACTATACCAGTTACCAGTGGTATTGACCACCACATATTCCCGTGACCACTCCTATTTGGCATGTGGCCATCCTAGGTACAAGCAGACACACTAGGGATATGTCCGTCCACATCTGGTAATGCATACAGTGGCCTACAATGCATTCTCCGGATTAGACACTTATCCTCCACAAGGGTATCATACAGACAGATACCTTTTGACAAACCCATGCTGTGAAGCTATGAGCCAACTATAGCATAGTCATCCACATTTACTGCACATAGTATCCTGACAGTACCACATTGGTAGTAGCCCACAACATGTAGCAGGGATATGGATGTGTACATACAGCCACATGTGATGTCATCTGTCCTTTGATATTCACATTCCCAAAGGTATGCTGATGTCCCTCAGTGTATCACATAAGCAATATGGGGTCTGTATGCATATCCACGGAGTTGTTGTACACCTATAATGAATGCCCATTATTGACAGACTGTGTTGTGTTTGAACATGTCTGAAATATGCCCCAGGCATAAACCCTCACTCACAGTATTCTATAGCAATTGTCATGTGTGTGTGTGTGTGACACAGATGACCTAGGGCACAGATCACTACAGTGACTGGACTTGTCACATACATACATATGTGAGCTACGGTCCGAGAAGCAGCAGCAACAACTGTCAATGGTAACAGATGTAGTCGTGTTTAAAGCAGGCTTCACACCTATGAAGTGATTGAGGTCACATGTACATATATGTCTTGGCCACACAGTTACCAATTGAGGTCACATGTAAATATGTGTATTTGCCACACAGATACCTGAAGTGTGCAATGCACATACTGTTGTTTTACTGATATGTCATACAGTAGCAAAAGCAAAACCCACAACACATTGATTAACAGTGTCACACACACACACAGTAATTGCAGGATTCAAACCCTTATATAACTATGTCATGATACTAGAAAGATATGCATTACCACAATGCGCTATATGCTTTAGTGGGAGTTTTCATTTCCACTGCTATATTTGTGGGATACTGACATCATCAAACCGGCCAAAGAGGAATTTACCTCTTTTAATGTATTTTCACAGTCAAAAGGCCACTCTTCTCATAGGAAATGACAGACACACACACATACACTCAGCAATTACAAGATTCAAACCCCTACTTAACTATGTCATGATACTAGACAGGAACGCATTACCATGATGCGCTATAGGCTTTATTGGGAGTGTTCATTTCCACTACTGTATCTGTGGGATACTGACATCATCAAACTTGGCAAACAGGAATTCACCTCTTTTGATGTGTTTTCACAGTCTACAAAAAGGCCACTTTTCTCAAAGGAATTCACACACACATACACCATTTGCAGGATTCAACCCCCTACCTAACTATGTTATGACACGAGGGAGATACGCATTAACATGACACTCTATATGCTTTACTGGGAGCTTTTATTTCCACTGCTGTATTTGTGGGATACTGACATCATCAGACTTGTCCAAGAGGAGTTCACCTCCTTTAATGTGTTTTCACAGTCTACAAAAAGGTCACTCCTCTCAAAGGGAATCATACACACACAATCAGCAATTGCAGGATTCAAACCCCTACCTAACTATGTTATGATACTAGAGAGATACACATTAACACGACGCGCTATATGCTTTACTGTGTGGTTTCAATTCTCCTGCTGTATTTGTAGGATGCTGAAATCATCAGACTGGACATGGTAACGTGTGTGCACTTTGTTTTATGCAATCCCAGGAATGAACCATGTGGGTCAGCAGGTGTGAACAGCTTGAACAGGACTCCACAATTCTTAGCTTGTGTGATCTATCTGTGAACAAATTGCCTTTCCTTCATATGACAATACATATTTATGCACAGATTGTTGGTTTTGTGGATATGACATGTGTCTGTGATGTTGGTAAAGGGCTATTCAAAGTCTATGTGGGACGTGTGTAGCTCCTTTCAGTGATGTATGTCCTGGGTGGCTGCCTTGCAAACAGTCTAGCAGGTTTGGGAAACATGATCTGCCCATTAACATACCACAGATGTTGGGTTGTGTGTTTGTCGGATTACAATAGCTCTGTTTCTGACTGCAATCATGATGGACTCCATGGCCTAGCAGTTCAGACTTCATAGGCTTATTGGACTATAGTTCCCATGGTATGTTGTGCACCAACACTTGTGGGGTGTGCCATATCTTGCTGTAACACATTCAACAGTGTAAGATCCTGTAGAGAGGGTGAGGCTCAACAGACTGTTCAGGTGCAGGGTCTGTTTGTTCTGTAGTTCACTTATGACACATATGGGGAAACAATGTTATCCAAGTGATGCCATTCATTCGGCTTTGGGAGGAGCTATTTACCCATTCTACATGTGATATCTCCTGGTATGATGATAGGGCCTTTTGTCAGTGGGAGGTGGGTATGTATGTATGGGCCTGTCTGACAGGATGTTGACATTGTCAGTCAGGTACAGTTGACCCTGACTCAGGACATATATGAGTGTACATTGCTATTTCTGACATAGCTGAAGGAGGTGTCATGGTTCTGTCTGTACTCCTTCACAGATAATCTTTCCAAAACACCGACAAACCTGACCACTAAACCCCTGTTATACTCTTTTACACACTTAACACACTACTGATCCTTTGTGATCAGTCAACAGAGTATGTCATCATAATATCCTGGCATGTCCAAAGGTCGGTTTTGTGTGTACTCTCCAGTCCAGCTGGTGCATATTGGAATTTTGACGCAATGTTACAACTGCCTTATGTACACAGACAACCCTGTCCTCCTCCCAACAAACTCAGATATATGTGAGAGATGCAACTGTATAATCAAACAGGAGGCTGAGCTCTCTCAACCCATGACTGGCACAGTCTATCAGGTGGTGAAGGTAACCACACACACCACATATCAAGTCTCACATGGACCTATAACGACAGCAAACCAAATACATTACCACACAAAAACATACTCGGAGGCTCTAAATATACTCTGCCTAAGCAGCAGAGACATCCAAAGCAGACACCCAAACAACTGATATCCCACAACTATACCCACATATCACATAGTTCACAAAGTCAGTGTGCCACACAGTCACTGCCCTTAGGGCTAAACAACACACCTAATACACTTGTAATAGGTGACTCTTATTGTCAGACACACTGACGTCCCACTCACCAGGCTGAACAAGGGGAAGGTCACTTTGTGCTGTCTGTTGGGTGCCAGGATCTGCCACATAACACATGCACTCAGGTCACTCCAAAGCAAGTACAAATATGGCTCCATCATTGTCCATGCTGGTGTGTAAACCCTCAGATGTTCCTCCCTGGACTACATGACAAGAGACATAGAGGAGCTCTCTGATCATGTAGCCCAGGCCAGTATGACCCTGACCTTGTGTAGCATCTTACCCTCACCAAGTACTATGTCACAGTATACAGACAAATTGATCACTTTTAACAGTTGGCTAACATATTGGTGTCATTCAAAGGGGATCCAGTGTCTGTCAGCCTGGGCTGATGTGCTCGACATGCCACGTAGCTTCGTTATGGATGGCATGCACCTGTCACCCCTAGGCTTTCAAATACTGGCTAAGGCTCTTGCCACCCCCATAGTGGCTGTTTTAAGCAAGGCTCAGAAGACAAAACCACCTCCATAGACGTCACAAGGTAAAAGAAACTGAGGGTAATGTTGCTCAACAACAGATGTCTAACCCTCAGAATGCACGCACTCAGGACTCTCCTCAGTATGGAGACTGTCGATATCTGTGCAGTAACAGACACCTGGTTCAGGCTCCCAAAAGCACACCAGCACTACCAGGTTTTACTTCATACCATGCTTTTCGGACACAAGACTCGGACCGGCCAACAAAAATAGGGGGAGTATCCATATACATCAAACATACACACACCTCCAGGTTAGTAGCACTGCACAAAGCATCGGAGACCGTACATGTGCAACTAACAGTGGCCCAAACTGCATTTAAGTTTGTAGACTGCTACAGACCATACTCCCGAACTCAGGAACAACACTTGGTATTCCTGGGAACACTGGGGAATATGAAGGTCTCTCCAAACACCATTATATTGGGTGACTTCAAATACACAAACATTGACTGGGAATATCACTCAAGCACCAACACCCGTGCACAACAGTTGCTAGGATTTTTAGACTCAAATGCTATGGCACAACTGGTCACCACAACCACAAGAGGGTAAAACATGTGGGACATGATCATCACCAACATGGGGACTCTATGTTCCACACCAGAGGTATACCCCTCATTGTTAAGGTCAGACTATACATTTATCTCACTGGACATACATATCCCATCTACACCCCCATCCTAGGTGATCTCAGTGAAGTACTTCTCATGGGCAAATGTCACACTTCTACGGGCCAAGGTGGTATCTGTCAAAGACCCTGGGACAGTGGTGATTATGGCTCAGACCACTGAATCCTTTACAAATGCATTCTATGGACACCTACTGGAATGCATAGATCATGCTATCCCAGATAACTACAAGACTCACTCCTCCAAAGGCAGGGGACCTGTCTGGTGAACCACAGCCATTAATAAGCTATACAACGACAGGAGGATGCTACTACATGATAGAGCACAATCCCAAAAAAAGGAAGGCATCTCTGATCAGTACTAGGAAAAAGCTACGATCACTTGTTGATTCATCTAAGGGCCGCTTCTAACGGACACTTGCAACAGACACTAAGGACAATCACAAGGCCTTCTTTAGTTATGTCAGGGACCTGGGTGGGAACTCCCAGATATGCTGTGAGTTACTGCATAATGACAAAACATACACTGAACCCACTGACATTGCCAACATCCTGGCAAACAGGTTCAGTGGAAATGTTTCCCCCCCATCCCCCCTAAAGTGCAAATGTCCATCCTGACAGGGTGTAGCCTCCCTGTCATCACAGATGAACAGGTGAGTGCTGCCCTCTCCATAGCAGACAACACAGCATCAATGGGACCAGACGGTGTCCCGGCCTGCGTCTTACATGAGATTCATGACGAACGTAACACTCACATTAAGTCACTGTTCAATATCAGAGTTACTACAGGATATGTACCCAAGGAATGGCATACAGCAACAGTGTTCCCGCTCCACAGAGGTGGTGCCACAAGGGACCCTGGACAATATTGCACTATAAGCCTAACTAGCCTGGTCTGCAAAGCTATGGAGCGTATCATCATGGAACCCATACACATAGACATTGGGAACCTACAGACACTGGATCCTACACAGTTTGGCTTTGTTGTGGGCAGATCTCACCTCTTGAACGTGTTCGACATCTTTAAACAATTACCAGGTCCATAGACGAAGAGAAGGTTGTCCACACAGCCTACCTGGAGTTCTCAAAACAGTCCAACACAATACCCCACTCGGGCATTATACATAAGCTCACCGGCTTCAGTATCGACACATATGTCACAAGATGGATTTCTAACTGGATCGTGGATAGCACCCACATGGTCAGTATTGCAGGTGCCATGTCTGACTATACACCAGTTACACGTGGCATCCCACAGGGCTCAGTCCTGGGACCTCTCTTGTTCAGTATATATTTCTCAGACGTACAGGCTAACACAGGAGGAATATGGCTGACCATGTTTGCAGATGACTGCAAACTGTGTGCCATAATCAACCCTCCAGCTGGCACAAGCATCCTCCAAAAGGGTCTCACAGACATGGATAACTGGTGCCAGAGCCATGGCCTACAGCTACTTGCCATAAGATGCATAGTCATCCCCTTTGGTAATAACAACATGCCCACACATTACCACAAAGGTGATAATACATCACGTACAGTGGGTATTATTTGGGATTTGGGGACATGAGTAGTTAGTACTCTCGCCTTTGACAATCACGTTGCCAATGTTGTTAGACAGACCTTCTATATAGCCCACCTTATCCCATACGATTTCACATCTAGATCAAGTGGGGTCATTGTGTCCCTATACTCATCAGGCCCATGCTTGGATACAATGCCCTATTTCGGATGTACCTTACCTGACACCTGCAGCAACTGTAATGTCCACAAAAGTACCTAACCAAGTAGATCTAGGGAGTCACACAGATGGCCTGCACAGTTTGGCTATGGTAACCCCAGCTCTATTCAGTCACTTACTGCCTACTCGGATGCGATCTGTGCCTGTTGTTTAAAGCCATGTCCATCACAGAATTAATGGACAGGCTCCACCTCAGGATATCAAAGTCCCTTACAGCTACATGCTCCAGGGATGGGAACATCAGCACTGATATTAATAGGACATGCTGGAGGAGCAGATTTCTGTCCCAGAGGCTCCACTCACTCTGGAATGAGATCCCAGTCCCACATATGCAGAGACCCCCACTGACCACCTACAGGAGACATCTTGACAAGTGGATGGGTGATCGTATGTTTAGCCCTGGGATATGTTCTGGGTCCCTGCTAGACAGAGGCACAATAAAATAAACATAAGTGGGCTATCTTGTGTGACCTACTATTCACAGGCACAGTCTACTAATCTAACAGGGTTGCGAAAGCCAAACACACTCTGGCTAGGCTTATACATGCCCTAGGGCAGATAGCCTAGTATCAACCTCTGAACCTATGATAATGTTCGGGTTGCACATTGTTCATTGATGGTACTGATTGCAGGTTTTGTTTCTTCTTTGCTTTCCCACTTTCTATGAACAACCTAAGTATCTGCATAACATATTTGATTATGACAGGGTTCCATTATATTATATATGTGTCTGTTGTCAAATAATTGTGTGCACAAGGTGGATTGGTGAATAGTGTGAGGTTCATGGGTTAACACATGCAACTGCCAGATATGTGTGGCCCACTGCTGTACTCAGACATGGCCTAAGTGTGTGAGCATGCCCAGTTCGGCCTTTCAGTGTTTTGTTGACTGACATTTGTCTCATTTATTCAAGTGTGTGAGCATGCCCAGTGTGACCTTGCAGTATGTTGCTGTCTGAGGTCCACTACATTTGTTGATGTGTGTGAACATTATCAATATTAACATTTATACTATATGTGTGTTGAAAATCAGGTTCTATTCTTACTGCAGGCCTCACCTTTGTGTCTTAACTCGACAGGGATTATGCTATGCCTGCAAGGTTTGCATGATATACTTTGCATAGACTTATCAACATTTCTTCATACAAGCTGACCACTGACATACTGTCATGGTTTAGTGGTTCTGTACTATGACTATAGTGCACAGTATCCTGGGTTCAAGGACTGTCACTACTTCATATTTTCATACTGGGCAGAACAGACTGCTTCAGGAACAGCGAAGCAAATATGACCATGTTAACCTGCTTTTGCTGAACTATGCCCAACTTTGACCAAACTTGCACAACATTGCTCAATGTTAACCAGCATTGCTGAACGGTGTCCAGTATTGCTCAACATTGCCTGAAGTTGTGCTACTTAGTGTGTGCAATTTTGTTTACATATACTAAATATTGGTAAGAGCTGTTTAGCACTGCTTTATTTTGCTTAACACATGGCAATCATGCCTCAGGTGGTGCTGCAGGGCTGCCTATGTTGGATGCACATTTTACACTCCCTATACATGTTTGTTAACAGGTAGTGTCAAGTTAGGCATCCCTTTTACTATATGTGCGAGTCAGAGAGAGGTATCATTACCAGGATTCCTACTGAGCCAGTGTATATGCTATGTGTTGCCTCTTTGCCAAGGCCAAAGCATACTGGGCACGCCTCCTTCTGCCTACTGGAGCAGGCTCAGGTCGTTCCTCCTCTGAATCACGCTCTGCCTGTGATGGCCTTGGCAATGGTGGGGGGCTGTTTGGCTGGCCCTATGCTGCTCCTGCTGAAGCTGTTTTCGCAGGATCATATTATGTAGCATAGCACATACCATGACTATTTGGGTACATGTAGTTGGTGAGTACTGCAAGGCTCCACCAGATGTGTCCAGGCATCGGAACCGTGACTTGAGCAGCCCAAACACATGCTCAATTACATTTCGTGTTTGTGCGTGTGCCTCATTATGGCATTCCTGTTCAGGTGCGTGTGCATTTCTGATGGGTGTCATCAGCCACGGCTTGAGTGTATATCCAGCATCCCCCACTAGGTGACCATGGGGGATGTCCCCAGTGGCAAATGTCTGGTCAGATGCCAGATATGGGAGTCATGGTAGCTTCCAGGGCAGCCAGCACACACATTCATTATTATGCCCTGGGCATCACACATAACCTGCAGTTGATGGAGGGGAAACCCTTGTGGTTATAGTAGACCCTACCCTGCTCACCAGCTGGTGCTTTGATGCAAATGTGCGTGCAGTCTATTGCACCCACTACCTCAGGGTATTCTGCTATTTGCTGGAAGAGACACATATTGCTGGCCAATACCTCACAGGAATTGGGGAAATATACATGATCACCGACATGTGCTGACATGGCATTCAGGAACTGGTGCAGTACCCTGGATGCTGATGCCTGTGAAATCCCCATCATATTGCCAGTTGGTCTCTGGAAGATACCTGTTGCTAGTATTCTTAGGTCAACACATACCTTGGTTTCCAGTGGGATGGGTTCCCCTCTGTTGGTTCTGTGTGTGAGGTGTGGCCTGCACAGCTCAACAATTTGCTGCATGAGGTCTCTGTCCACTCTATAGTGCTCCACTATCTCCAGCTCATGTAGCCCCTGGTAGGTTACCCTGGGCCTGTACACTCTTCTCCGTCTCCTCACTGTGGGTTGCTCAGCAGCATTTGCATTGTCATCACCCTCAGCATATTGCATATATCGACTTATAACAGCAATGGCAGCTCCTAGCATTGCTTTGTCTCAGTAAAGCTTTTTCAGTTTTCACTTCTATTAGCTTACTGCAGTGTTGCAGTGTCTCTGAGAAAAACATAGTGGAAAGTTGTTTGCTGAGTTTTAAGTGCTGGGCTGGGCTAGTGTACTGCCTGTATAATTGCCTGATTCTGATTGTTTTCACCTGCTAGCTCTGCTAGTACTCCCTGGTTAACTTCCTACTATTTGTTGTGCTTCCTTTTCCCTTTCTGTTTCCTCATGGGGCAGCGTCGTGCAAACAAGCGTAAACACATGCACACCAGCTCACACGCGCACACACATGCTTACATGGACTACAACTTGCTTATTCTTGCTAAAACGCACGCACACAGGTGCAAACGCGCTTACACGGGTTTCAACAACCTTACACTTGCTTACTCTGGCTTAAACATGCGCACACAGGTGCACACGCGTGCACACAGGCTTACTCGGCTTTACAGGCATGCGCATGTGCGCATACACATTGCAGGGACTTCTACAAGAAACTTTAGTGTTGTTCACGGCATACACCTTCAATTTCTTGCCTTTAGCTAGGGTACCTGTTGACACACCTCTTCCAGTGATTAGTAACTGACAGCAGACACATGCCACTCTACTCCAATGAGCTTCACTTCTTTCAGACATACACCCCTCATGATGTCACCTATCTTCTACTCTGTTACTCCCCTTATCCTATTCCTACACTCCACTGACTGTGCTCTTTTGCTATGTAAACTTGGGATTCACTATCCTTACCCTCATTTGCATAGGATTGCCTACTAATGCTTGGTTACATCTCTTAGACTGAGCTTCCCCCCTTAGCAACCTCTACTTGGTAGCCATGTTGTCTTCGGACTGCCATTCCCTTGCATTGTATATTAGGGATTACTGTAAAATCCACATTTGTGGATTTTAATTATTGGTTTTCTGGTTTTAGAGCGCAGTGCGTTTGCACTGCGCTACGCTTAAACATCGGCGATTAGGATAAAAAAATATTTTATTTTAATTTTGCATCGGTGAACATTGCCAATGGCCATATTTTTGGCCATTGGCATGCTTCCTCGACTGGATGCATCCTTTTTTTGGAGCTGTCACGGCTCCGTTTTGCTATTTGCAGAACCGTACTCAGTTGTCAACGGATTACATTTCTGCAAATAACACTACTCTTACTCGGACAGGTTAGGGTTTCCTGAATCGCAAATTTACCTCATTTGCATACCGTTCAGCAGCAAATGAGGTGATTTGCATAACCTAGCCCTGTCCATGTAAGAGGAGTTTTAGGTGCTCACTTGCACGCCCCTGCCGGCTGTTCCTGGATCGCTTGGTAGACATGTTGGCTGCATGGAGTCTTACTCTACTCTTAGACTCCATGCAAGCCTTCGTGTATCCAGCCCATAGTAAGTCGATATCCTTAAAATGAGCACAGCATGGTTCAAAATAGAAAGGTGATAGCTTTAAGACGATGCCACAGCATAGTTTGAAATAGTAAGTCGATAGCCTTAAGATGATGCCACAGCATGGTCAGAGCCTTATTTTAAATCTAAAATACTGACTAGACTTGTCTCACTGTTGCTCCCTATAATGTAAGAGACAAAATCATCTACACTTCTGATTTTCACTTTGCAAGGGAAAAGTGAATACTGTCAAAAGACTGCAGTCACCCATGCACAGCTATGGACGCAGTCACAGTGCAGGTATGTTCAGTGAAGATGTGGGGGTCCAGGGTGGGTTAGTGTGTGTGTGTGTGTGTGTGTGTGTGTGTGTGTGTGTGTGTGTGTGTGTGTGTGTGTGTGTGTGTCCTTTCATCAAGATAACTACTTGTGTAACTTCTGAGAACTGCAGCCATAACAGCTTCATTCTTCAGAGTATAGAATTTAATGGACATTCTTCAGATAATTGCCATCTGAGCTCAGTCCATGTCCTATGACGCAACCTTTTGAATGTCTACGCTAATGAATCCATCCTACATGCAGTTGCCTCTGTCTTATCAACTGCATGATTCTGCTTCTAACCTGTCAGATATAAAGCATCGATTGTGGATATATTCCTGTTAGTTAAACTCAGGACCGATTTATAAAAATGCTTTTATTTGAAAACTCCAGTGGGAGCATACCTTTGTGTTATCATTAATTTTCATATTCTAATCTGAAATATTCTTTATATAATAAAGCTATTAATTCCTCTATAAGAAACAGTTGCATTTTTAACATCTGTGACAACTCTAGAACTCAAATGTGTAGCAGAAGAAAGTAGCAGCAAGTGGCAAGAATGTCCTTTGTTTTCCTTTTTAATCAAGTCCATATTTTGAACCACTGGCCCAAGCCATCACGTAATCAGAAACAGAGGGGACATATTAAGCAGACACTGTAAACTGCATGTGTTTAGTGATATTATATTTCCTTAATCTTCACATATCCATTCCTAGAAGTACAAAATGAATGTCATTCTGCATTCTGTCATGATGCACAGTCAATATTATTATAACATGAGAACATTTCCAATAACGCAAGTTGAAGAAGGAATGAAGTTACCCAGAAAAAACATTATGTCCATGTTATGCCAGATTTTGAGTATGTATTAATGACTGCCTATGACATCATCTTACAACAGATTAAAGAACACATTAAAGTGTAAAGGTTTTGTTTTGCTTTGCTTTTCCCTCACTAATCTCTTTTGCTGTAGCTACCTTAGCATTACTACTCATGACTTTCTACTTTGCTCTCCTTGTTATATAATATATCATACATGACAGCCATAACAGTATATTTTGCTATTGTATGTTTTATGTATGTTACTGTATTGTAAATTTTTTGCAAGTACTATTATACAGTGTTTTAAATGTATTTCATAAAAGTTGCACTTATCACTATAAATATTGTCGACTTGGTAATACTTTCTACTCCCACGTCGCACATGAAAAGTATCCCTTGACCAGTGTGCACACCCAGTCAATACATACATATATATATATATATATATATATATATATATATATATATATATACATATATATGCATATGGGTCTACTTCTAAATTTATAAGTTTCAAAAGTTCAAATTTATTATGGTTAAGACCATAAGATCGATATTTTGAAACTTCAAACCTTTTAAATGGAGATTGTCATGCATTACCAATTTCCTCTGTGTAGTGTGATCTCAAAGTTGGTATATTTAATTAGTACAGGGTGTGGGGGGTGCAGGGGGGCTTGCCCCCCCCTGCAAAAAATGTAAAAAAAGATTTTTTGTTTTTATTTTTTTTATTTACATTTAGAAGTTTCAAATCTTCGATCTTATGGACTCAGCCGTAAAAAATTCAAAGTTTTAAAATTTCAGAATTTAGAAATAGACCCATATGTGTGTGTGTAAATATATTATATATATATATATATATATATATATATATATATATATATATATATATATGTATGTATATATTAGTTATTCATTTATTTATTTATTGACATTTGTTGACCAAGAAAGTTCACTGGGTTGGAAACCCATTTTCAGTGGAGGCCCAGGGAGGAAGTTCCACAGTTAAACAAACAAACAATACGTTGTAAAAAATTTACAGGAATAGATAAAAGCAAATGCAAAGTTAAAGAAATGCATATAAACTACTTAAAATATACTTGCAATCAAAGAAGCATAATAGAGATTAGAACAGTAAACAGAGTGCAATACACCTGAGAGTAATCAAAGAACATTAATAACAGTGATACATATCATAGGTAAGAGAATAAAGATTCAGAGAAGAAGAAAAGATATAAGAGAGGGCTGTAGGCAAGAATTAACTAAAAAGTGTTTGAGAAGTTAAGGGGGCTTACATTGTATTTCACAGGTACAGGTAGGATTTTTTAAAAAAGTGAGTTTTTAGAGCAGCTTTAAAGGACATTAGGGTGTCAAGTTGAGTAATAAATGAGGGGAGGCTATTCCATAGTTTGGCAATGTTATATGAGTATAGGCATAGACCTGTTCTCCTATTAGGTTTAGATACATATGGAAGAGTTCTTTCTCAGGAGTGGATGGCTCGATTAGGGGTATATGTGGGTAATATAGACTAAAGAGCAGGACAGCTATCAGGTTGGAAAATTAGCTTGTGAGCAAGTGTTAAATGAGTAAAGTAGAGATAGTGGTGAAATTCTAACCAGGACAGGTTTGAGATAGCATTGCATTAGTGTGACTGGATGGGCAAGTTAGAGGTGAATTTTGCTATTTTGTAGTAGCAAGATTGCAGCTTTCTACTGAGGGATGTATGTAGGCTGGTGAAAATGGGACTTCCATATAAGAGGGATGGGATAAGCAAATTGTTAGCTAGTTTTATCTTAGTTTGTTTATCTAGGTAGAGTTTATGTCGGTATAATTTGTCCAGTTCAAAATTAGTTTTCTTTACTATATTCAGTATGTGTTGCTAAAAGGAGAGTTTATCATAGATAGTAATTCCTAAACGTTTAGCATATTGTACGTGTTCAACTACTGTTTTATATCATGGAAGAAAATTTTGAATTTTCCAGTTCGAGGTTTTGATGAGAATATTAGTAGTTTAGTTAATTATGTGTGTGTGTGTGTGTGTGTGTGTGTGTGTGTGTGTGTGTGTGTGTGTGTGTGTGTGTGTGTGTGTGTGTATACACATCAGCATATTACAAACAATTCTAGCCATTCCAAATGATAGTTTTATGTCAGGTATTATACCCTGTGGAAAACTGGTTTTATTCTAAATCTTTGTATTTTTTATTTATGCATGCATGTATGCATGCATGTATTTAAGGTGTTCTTCTGGGGTAGAGCAAAAGCAACACCAGTTTCCTCAATATGTTCTAGTATGAAAATGAAAGGAAGCTGAGCATCTCTACATTTATAAATTTACTCTTAGCCCATCACTTCAGAACATCTAATCCTATTTCTAGGTCTCTAAGGAAATAGTCAGAACTGACAAGGTGTGTCACAAACCTAGTAACCCTTAAGTAAACTACTAAACTGACCCCTACAGACACACACACACACACACACACACACACACACGCACGCACGCACGCACGCACACACGCACACACACACACACACACACACACACACACACACACACACACACACGCACACACACATATGCATAGTTTGATATTACAACCCTATATATAGAGAGAGAGATCAGTTTAAACTCCATAATGGATTTTATATCATGGTTTTTCCCCGTCTATGCTCTTTGCAATATAATTCACACATTGCACTGGAATTTATCAGGAATATGGACAAACAAGCTTAAACACCCTTAGTTTGTTAAAAGAAAAGTCTTCTGATTACTGAAACTTTCTTTCATGACAGTTACTGCACATGATTATTTTATTTTTATTCATCTCATGGCAGGATATTCATAACACAGAAACAATACAGTTCCGTCTCTCCACAAATTGATTTCCTTCAACCCATAGAAAGCAAATCAATCCACAAAGTACATATCAGGCTTACTTTTTCAGGAAAACTCTTGTCAGAATATGCTTTGCAGTCTGGTTTTTACGCATCTCTTTGTTTATTTAAAATTTGTTTACTGGGGCAGAGCACTGATCATCACACCACTGAGAGACACATGCCATCTTTCTCTATCTGAACCAATGAGCTCTTAAATCAACTTTCTCTTATCTTAGCCCAAGGGCCTCCTGGGCTGCCTATTTTCCCCTTTTTCTGAGATGTCACTTTCTTAAAAGTGGAAAAACTGCAAGAAAGACCCAGCCAAGCTGCAATCTTCATTGTGTAATACCTCTACAGAAGAAGACCAGTGTACCAGTGTTTCAGATAGACATTTTCTGAGTCCTCAAGACTTTTTACTTTTTAAGTCTTTATGGATATATTCAGTCCAATAAAGCCAAACCTTACATGAATGTAACTATCCTGAATGTACTCATAAAGACATAAAAAGTAAAAAGTGATGTGCATTTAGAATCCATGTACTGAAACAATGGTATGTACTTAGGGCTTTCGTTTGTATATATCTCATGAATCTTCACTGCAGGAGGTTTAAGGTATTACAGAGGGAAGATTCTATTCATTTATTTATTTATTTATTGACATTTGTTAACCGGGTTAGTCCAGCTGGGCTTGTGGCCCGTTTTCAGTGGAGACCCGAGGAGAAAAGCTCCAATCATAGACATTAATAGTATATTACAATGCTAAAGCAATATGTGAGTTAATACAGTTTTGAGAGACAGATGAGATAAACATAAGTTGTAATACAGAAAAAGGTCTATATATATACTAGAAAGCATACATAAAGCAAAAAAAAAAAATCACAACATACTATTTTACATGGAGAGTATAATTAAGTACAAAGTTGAAAACAATTTTCTTCTTAAGATAGTCTTAGATTGATTGAAATAAGTATGTGGCAATTTGCAAGGGGATTATGCAAAGTGGAGGGATAAAAGTCCTGTGAATGGCGTGCAAGGAGGCTAGGTAAGGTCATGGCAGGGGCAAGTCTTTGAGGTGAGTAGATAAGATTTTAGTTTATTTTTAAAATGAGAGGAGTTGGTAATGGAGCATATTTCCAATGGAAGTTTGTTCCAGGCATGGGCTACAGAGTACTTATATAGCATTTTGCCTACAGATTTTTTAGGTTGGTAGATGTCCAGTAGTTGCTGGTTTGAGGTACGGAGGGTCCAAGATGGAGTATAGGTAGAGATTAAGGAAGCAAGAGATGGATAGAAAGAGGGCTTGTAGAGAATAGAGTGTAACATATGAAACTGAGATAGTAGCAATTGTTGGGGGAGTTGAAGCCATTGGAGAGAGTTTAATGCAATACAGTGGTGTGAATTGTATGGGGAGTTAGTAATGAATCTAACTATTTTGTGGTAAGTTTGTTGGAGTTTATTCAGAGTGGTGGCCTGGACGTTGGTAAGAACTGGAGCAGCATAGAGGAGGGAGGGGAGGAGGAGTGCTTGTCCTAGGGTGAGTCTAGCTTCAAGGGTTAGAATTTTTTTGTTCTGATACAGTAGGCCTAGTTTCTGGTGTGTTTTTTTTATACATTTGAGTGCATGTAGGTTGAATTTTAATTTGTCATCAACAATGACCCCTAGGAGTTTTGAGTGGGTATCAAGTTGGATGGTTGTGTTATTAGAAGATTTAATAGCAAAGGTCGTTTTATGGTCCGTAAGAGAACAGGGAAGGAAGAGTAGGAGTTTAGTCTTTTTGGGGTTTAGGATCAGTAGATTGTCTGAGAGCTATTGTTCAGTAGATAGGCATGTTGGGTTAGGGTATGGAGGTTGGAGATGTTGTTTGAGATAGAGATAAGTGTAGAGTTGTCAGCATATTGAATTAATGAAGATTCTTTGCAGGAAGTAGAAAGGTCATTGGTAAAGACATTGAAGAGAAGGAGACCTAAGATGGAGCCTTGAGGAACACCTGTTGGAATGGGGAGGAAAGGTGAGGGGGAAGAGAGCCATTTGACAGATTGTTCTCTACCAGATAGGTAGCTTGTGAACCAAGCAAGGGTGGAGGAAGATAGGTTAAGATTGGCAAGTTTGGATAGTAATAGAGAATGAGAGACAGTATTGAAAGCTTTGGAGAGGTTGAGGAAAAGACAGGAAACAAGTTTATTGTTATCTAGGGCCTCAGAAATGGTGTGAGTGAAGGAGAGGAGGGCAGTGGTGGTGCTATAGTTGGGACAAAATCCATGTTGGGTGGGGGTGAGTAGGTTGTGCTGGAGGAGGTTGTTTAGAAGTTGTGTGTGAATGCATCTTTCAAGTATCTTCGAGAGGGGGGACAGAATGGCAATGGATCGATAGTTGGCAGGGCCAGTAGAGTAGCCACCTTTATGTAGAGGTATAGTGAAGCAGGATTTCCACAGAGTGGGAACAGTTGATTCAAAAATAGATATATTTATTAGTATAGATATAGGATAGGATATAGAGTCAGCAGCTAGTTTGAGGAAGGCACGAGGTAGATTGCCAGTGGAGGGAGAACAGGGTTTGAGCTTAAGGAGTAGGGATTTGATGTAAGTAATAGGAACTGGCTGAAAGGAAAACAGAGTTGTATTTGGAGGGTTTGTAGGGGTAGGTGTTGAAGTTGGATTTGGGTTAGAGGGTATGAGATTCTGGATGGTATCAATAAAGTATTTATTTAGGAGGGTAGCAGTTTCCTGTGGGGCTGTGTTTGGGTAAGGGGAGGGGTTACAGGAACTGCCTGGATGGAGGATTTTATTTAGAGTAGACCAAAACTTTTGATGATGGGATTTGTTGTTTAACTGGGCAGAGCAATAATAGGACTTTTTGTCTTTTGTAGTTTGTTTTTTAGTAAGATTCCCTAGTTGTCTATATTTGAGAAGAAGTGGTAGCTTGGCTGGGTCTTTCTTTTAGGTTTTACTGAATGGGTTGTCTGTGTAACCTTTTTACCCTTTGGTTTAGATGTTATATGGGATAATTTGCAGTCACCCTAAGTTATGGACATCAGATTTGTTTTTAAGCTCTGTGATGAGTTCAGAAAAAAGGAATAATGTGACATGCCTATAGCTACTGTTGTTTGGGTTTATTGGCCTGAAGTCACAAGTAAAAACTTAAAAACATAAATGTAAAAAGTTATGGACATTCTGAAACCATGTAGCTGAAACACTCATATGTCCTTAAGTGGTTATTTGGATTTATCCCATGGCCCCCCATTGCAGGACTTTGAATGGATTACACAGTAAAGACAATAGCTTGGTTGGGTCTTTCTTGGAGGTTTTACACAATGAGAAAATATCACTTCATAACAAATTTTAATCTTTTTACTGCCAGAGTCAAAACAAACTATAGATGAAGAACAGCCAGCATGTGACTAAAAGGATGTCCTTTCTTGAAGTTGGGACAGTAGAACCATATGGTACCTAGAAAGGAACAATCCTTACTACTTGCAAGAATATATACAAATAAAAAAGTGAACACTGGAGAATTGATCTGCAATCTGACATTAGGATGTCTCAGTCTAACATTAGGATGCCTTTGCAGAACTTTGTGTGCAGGGTTTAATGATGGAGGACCATTAAATATCTGGCTGTGGTACAGAAGGCTCAGGTAACATAAAATAAGCACTGATATTGTACAGATGGACTCACACAAAACACCAAGTGAGGATTATCAGTGAGAGTTGTATTTGCACAAGAACATCACAAGCAGCGCGGTGTAGATGAGGCATAAATCTTTATGTTAGGTTAAGATATATTTGAAATACATCCAGATCTTGTGCTTCAGTTGCCAGGATACCATTACATGTCTCAAACAACAACTGAAGGTAAAGAACAAACTGTTTCCTTTGAGATAATATTCTTAGGGTAGGAATGGCCAATGCCACACAATCCGGTAAATGAAGGACTTTGAAATGTATAAAACAGTAGATTAAAGGATAATTTTAAGTATATCAAAATCCCTAGCAAAGTTTCACTACACTGTGAATAAGACATTTATCATATGTGAAGTTATATAGAAGTGAATTAATGTATGTCACTAAATCTTGCTAAAAGTGTTACAACATTAGACAATTCTAAATGTATTAATAAGTAAAAAAGAAAAAAACAAAACGAGATGGAACCATGGTCAATGAAGGCAGCAAGTTACTGATAGAACCACAGGTGGTGAAAAAAGTGCAAATACAACACCAGCAATCACTTTAATGAATGTTTTTGTCACATAGACTTCATCAGAATACAAGTTAAAACAAGTATACACAGAATAAATACCCTAACCAATTAAAGAACTAATTACAAACAATGTTAATAAGAGTTAATAAATACCTATAAACTTCAATTAATTTATTTCAAAAACTATTCAAAAACATTAAAAGGGACTTCCTTATTAAGTCCCAACTTCCTATATTTTAAAAAACATTTGATGTTAATGTACCCATTTATACTGGGCTTTCTACTGGCATTTAATTTTACCTCCATAATGTTTCTTTTTCTTCAAGGTGGTTCTTGAAATCACCACCCCTTAAATCAATATCGGTTACCTCCAATACAGAAAAAAGAAATTTCTTGTATTTAGAGCATTCAATCGAATGCTTATACAAGGCATTTTTATTATCTTTTGTTTTAATACTATATATGTGCTCCCTAATACTTTCTCTCAAGGTACGTGTAGTCATCCCTACATAGAATGCTGGACACCCACTAGAAATACTAACGTACACTACCCCTTTTGTTGAACAATTGACATATCCTGGAACTGGTAAAGTTAAATTGTTATGTTCCACAAGTATATAAGGTCCTTCATGGATGTACCTACAAAAATTGCAGGACCCACATTTGTACATGCCCTTTTTGTGTAGCACAGGAACACCCACAGAAAAGGTGTGGTCCTTTTCTAATAACTTCTTAACGTTGTAATTATTTTGATAAACAAACCTAGGTATATTACCAATGGCTTTTATTAATTCATTATTGCCTTCTAAAATTCTCCAATTTTTTTCAATAATGCATCTAATTTCCCAACTATCCATAGTCATATCCAAGGAACAATTAGTTCCCATATTTCCCTTCTTTTTGTTACTATTGAAACCAAAATCTAAACAACCCGTCAATAATGGAGGATAGAATTCTTCCCGTTTGGCCAATATATCTTGACACAAATTGTTCAGGAAATTTTGTCATAACCTCTACTTAAAAACATTTCAGTTATCAATCTTAGTTCATCCAATAAGTTTGAATACTTATTTGTCATACGACATGCCCTAATATATTGTCCCTTTGGGATATTTTTCTTTATATAATCTGGATGGTTACTTTTAAAATGTAAATAGCCATTAGTAAAAGTCTTTTTTTGATAAATACGACTATGCATAGTTTGCTCATCATTGTCCTAAAAAAGTAATACATCTAAAAAGTGAATAAGACAGCCACATTTACCTAAGGTACATTGAGTTGGGTACGCTTACTTTTTTGGATGTATTAATAAGTATGCAGTTGAGCTATAATACTGCATTACTTTAGCCTGGTACACAGAGGTAATCATTCTGATACTGCACTGTGATTCAGTGGGTCTAAATTAACAAAGAAAAATAACACCAGAGACCTGTAAGACCTCTAACTAAAGGATTTTTTCATTTTGTATTAAATATATTAAATAAGTCAAACGATTATTGTATAAGAGGGGTATAACAATGAAAGAAATGTTTGAATGTATTCCAATTAAGTAATGTATTATTTTGTACTTAAATGAGAGATAATTTTACCCTTTCAATTCTATGTTGCTTTCAGTGCATGAAGAAATTCATACTCAAAAGTGTCACATATTCAGTTAAAAATCACCCTACATGAGACACAATTACAGCCATCCAAAAGCCTTTTTCTTACCACACTGACAGCAAGTCGGTCTTCCTTGAGATAACCAAATCATGTTACAACATGATGAATGCTGCTTATGTTTTAGAAGCATGACTGACTCAGTTAGGAGACATATACTCCTTTGTCCTTGTGACCTCTGATTTGCTCTACTGGTGATGGTGACACTAACTGGAGGGAGGTGGTTCATAATATGAAAGAAAATTCCTTTGATACTAATATCTTTGCGCTCCTACAACAGACTGTTTCTGCCTGATATGTCAAATGCTCCAGCAAGCAGTACGCACTTCTCAATTAAAAAGTACAGATGAAAATACTGAAAGGCATCCAAAGACTCCAATGGAACTGATTACATGGTATTACAAGTAGATGGGTCACTGTGAGGTCGGGGTTTAGTTTACATTCTTCAGCTAATTAAAAACAAAATCGAAGAAAATCTTTGACTGTAAAATGATACCTTAAACTAACCAAAATCTCCCGCAAACATCTGGGAAGCCTGTAATTAAAATATGTCTTTTGCTAATCAGCCATGGATCACAGCCAGCCCAGCAAGCTGAAATCAGTGGAAGAAATGTATTCCCAGCAGCATATATCTGTGTTATACATTTGTTTTTACAGGAGCATATCTGGTTATCTTAGCTAAAATACAGCTGACAAGATAACATCTAACCTGATGTAACAGAAACTGAAGTCATTCTTATGAAGTTTAATATGCAGATTTTCACAGAAAGGCATAGAGATGTAAAATTATAGATATTTTCAGAAATTTCTGACCAATCAGAAAAGTTCAGCTGGAAAATGGATTATTATACAAGTTATAGTAAAGCAAAAACATAAAAACATAGCCTAGCTTTCATTATGTGGTGGATACAATTCTGACTATGACCCAGATGACTTTATTTCTGTAGCAACTCAGGCACTAGTGGAGCAGAATAGGAGGGGATAGGAAATGAATGGCCATTTCTGTCATCAGAAGGTACAATCTTGCAGGCAATGAAAAGATATTAAGGCTAGGACATAGGCTTAGTGTACTAAGCTGATAATGGTAACTCTCATTAGCTTGTGAATGGAATCAGACATTGCACATACGGCTTGCATTGTAAACACTTGTGGTGATATGAACACCCATGTCTGTCACGTAGGAGGTGGGCTAGAACTATAAGAAATGCACCACAGGACATCCAATTGGCAGGGGAACAAATGAGCTCAAAACCACTAGTAAGGATCTTGATGGTTAGCAGACAAGAAGGGTAAGATGAAACGTGTGTATAAAGAGATGTTCATTTCATGAAGGCAATGCTGATGCTTGTAGAAGCGCCAGCACAGATGTCATAGTTCTAAAGGCAGGTTTAGAATGCAGTAATAAGTACAACAGGTATGCTTAAATTGTAGTAATGGGCAGGAGGGTGCACAAATTTCAATATCCATGGCCCTTATCTTGAACCAGTGGACAGGAATAGACTTGTTGGCCATATTATATAGATTCATTTTAGTTCAGTCTTGTTTCTGTACTATAAAACATATGGCCTTATTGTGACTTGCTGTTGTCAAGAGCATACAACTTCGATAATTAAAATTGCTAAATTAAGCAGAAAAAGCACTAGCAAACAATATATAGTTAGTGTATTTCACTAAATAATAGACCTCAGCATGATGTATTGAATAGATACATAGATTATCTGTATCTATTTATCTATCTATCTGGCTATTTGTCTAAGTATTTATATGTAAAAATAAACAAGAACCAAATCAAAGCAAAAACCCACAGTATAAACATTCCTTCGCTCATAATAAGAATAAATAAATCAAACAAATCCTTTGAGAGAAGGAGCAACCAAAGCGACATATAACATATAACGTACACTAAGTACGCCAAAAACGAGTAACTCCGAATAAAAAGCAAACAAACACTGTGTTTATTCAAGAGGTAAGCGCTTTCACAAAACTTGCTTCATCAGACCTTCAATACACAGAATAACAGTCAGGTCTATAAATATCAATTCAAATTCAAACAATCCAATCAGAATCAACAAGTAATAAAAGCACATCATCACATAGATCTATAGACCAATATAAAATAACAAAAAGCATCAAATATAACTACAGCAAAAATGCATATAAACATTAACAATTCATAAAAATACATCAACTAATGCTATCTAAAATAAATAAAACATCTAAAACATAACTTAATAATTTATTTACTTATTTAATTATTCATTTGTTTATTTGTTTCTTTATTTCTTTATTTATTTAGGGACCCTCCTTTTCCTCAGTAGGGGCTTAATGGTAGCACGTTCATTGAGTCCCTTTCCCCTAGCAGCTCTAAGATGAATCATCCAGTTATTTTCTTTATGCTCAGTATGATTCCTAATGTCCCCTTGTCTAATAGTTGGTGTCACAACATCAATAACCCTAAAGATAAAAGTGTGTTCTACACCACATTTATTAACATGTTTTGAAAGGGCATTGTACTCAGCCCCTCTACGTATACAATAAATATGTTCTCTCATACGCTTTTACCCACATTTTCCACATGGTCATGTTATACCAACACAAAACAATGGTAAGGAAACAGGTTAAAATACCGTTGTTTTTTACAAGAGACCATCAGGCCCTTAGAGGTATTTTTAATACTTATTGGCCTATTTTACAAGTTGATCCCCATATTGGTGAGATTGTTGGTGAAGTCCCACTGTTTTGTTATAGGAACACCAAGAACCTGAAGAGGTTATTGTGTAATGGAGGAATCAGCTCAAGTGAGTTGGTAGAAGTTGGTATAACACGACCATGTGGAAAATGTAATTTCTGTGGGTTTATAAATGAATGTGGTTTTTTTGACCACCCAGATCTTAGCAGGAGGTTTGTGTTTAGAGTTAATGCCGACTGTGGAAGTATGAATGTGGTCTACTTAGCAGAATGTAAATCCTGTGCATCGTTCTACGTAGGCAAAACAAATAGATCACTTAGAGAGTGTATGAACTATGTTCCTAAGTTGGTCATTACAATCCAAGGACCAAAAACTCTTGTTTACCCCAAAACCTGTCAAATCTGCTGGGTATTGTCTGTACCATGTTGCTAAGGCCTGGAACTCCCTACCTGTATCCATCATGTCAATATTCTCCCTCCCATCCTTCAAAACCACTCTGAAATACTTCCTAGCCAAAATGCAGCTCTGTTCTTGCTCAACACCAAGATAAACTATATGCCTAACTGTGAACAAATGCCTCTTCATACCTTATACCTCCTTACTCTTCTTATCCACTCACTTCATTGCTTCTATCAGTATATCTTCCCTGTCTTTCTCTCTAAATATCCTATACGCTTGCTTTTACTCTCACTTCATATTGCAATTCCTGTTTGCATTATACTAACTTACCTTTAATTTCTCTATAAACTGGCTAAATGTTTTCTAAATATTAACCTTTATCTATGTTTAACTGATATTTTCATATTACATCTAATATGGTATAATTGTTTAAATTGTTTTTGTATTTTTTTGAAGACTGTAAAATAATTGTTTTTTAAATGTTTTGTAGTACTTTGGAGCTTTTCTCCTTGGGCCTCCACTGAAAATGGGCTCCTACCCAGTTGGATTTTCCCAGTAATCAAATGTCAATAAATAGACAATAAATTAATATGACAAGAGGCAAACATGCAATTTTAAAGCTGCTCTAGAGAAGTAACAATGTAGAATGGTGTATTGCTTTCAAATGTATTGAATTAAAAATAAACTGGAAGATGTACTTGAGGCTGGTCTAAAAGTGTTTGTAGGAAGTTTATTGAAAGCTTAAAAAAGTAAAGTCTAAACTAGCTGGAATATTGGAATATCTCTTTATATGACAAGAACTTAAAAATAGTTGGTGGCCAAATCCATAGCTATCTGAGAGGGTAATGGGATATAGCTCCGCATGACTTAAGGATACTCAGAAAAAAGGATGCACGACTAGCTTTGGGGTAGTATTGAAAAGCATTACAGCAATGATAATATGCTATTAACATCATGCTTTGTACTGTAATGTCCAATCCAGAATAAAATGTGTCAGTGGATAAAATGTGTCAGTAGATAACTCAGTAAAGTTCTTTTACCCACATAATATACCACAGATATTTTAATTAAGAGTTGACACTCTAAAGAAGTCTAATGCAATGGTTGTATAAGTTACACTCAACCACATAGAGCTTCAGATATTAGCCAGGGTAAGTTTTAAAATCTACATGCAATACGTATAGCAGTTCTAATTCTTTATGTTAAGATCCCTCACACACTTTGTTTCTACAATAGAATGTTGTAGTAAATTAAATTCTTTTAAACTACAACTTCCCTGTTTGGGTGATCCTCACTGCCGTACAAAAAAAAATAAATAAATAAATAAATAAATAAATTATCATAGTCACCATCTCATCACATTATTGCTATATTGCTATAGCATTTGTGAATGAAGGTCTTATGAGAGTAAAGTCTTAAAAGTAATGCATTCTTGTATAACTCTTATTTAATGCCAATTGTGTCTGAGCCTCAATTTATGGAGTATTTGATTTCTGGCCTTGAGTAATGAACTAGAAGATAGCTGAAAGGCTCCATGAACTACGTCATTAACCTGGTCAACAAATGCATAAATAAGTAACATTTTTCTTCAGTTAGAAGTTGCCTCTATAAAATACTGTCCTCTATTACAAGCTACTTCAGAAATTATAATAAATACAACCCCTGATGGAAGCTACTATCTGACATAAACAGCAGCATCTAAACATGCAACTCACTCTGCAGTCATGCTGGATATGAGTTACTTGTGAAGAATGAATGATGATGCAGTTGGGGACATCTGGCTTTAGCTGTCCATACACTGCCCACTTCCATAGACATTAGCTATCTTACTCACATCTATGCACAGAGAAGGCTGAAGCTCTGTCTACTAACATACCTCCTAGCTTCACTATAAATAGCACTAGCTCTTTTTCATCCTTCTGTTATTTCAGAACACTAAAACAGCCGTATTATACCTCTTCAAGCTTTCTTTTAGCATTCACATTGACATGTAAATGTGTGTTTATGCATGTACAGATGTGCAGATAAATGCACACATGCATGCACACACACACACACACACACACACACACACACACACACACACACACACACACACACACACACACACACACACACACACTTGTGTCTCTATTGTCAGTGGAATAAATCAATCTCAGTAAAGCTCAGCAGTGCAAAATACATATGCAAAGCAGTGCAAACTGGGCTACTGTCATGGGTTTAGTACTGAACTAACCCACTGTCTTATGTCTGACCAAGATGCTTAGAAGGTGTTAGAGTGTGAAGAGTGTCACAGTGAAGTCTATGAATGCATATATATATAGCTCTGAATGTGCATATCCACAGCTTCATTCATTCAAGTCATTCATGCATTTTGTTCGTACTAGGCCTAGCCACTGCTTTACTATGACAACACTTTATGAATAAAATTAGTGAAAGAATGTAGTTGCACTCTGACTGTGCATGTCCTTGACTTCATTTTAGTCCTCTGACAATACATATCTGTTAATTTCATTTATAAACGTGTGTAATGTGGGCAATTGCAAACTTGAAACTTGATTATTTTTGGTGGTAAAACACACTAATCTTACAACTGCTGTATATATATTGTTGCACTATCAACTTATGCACATTAGAATGACGCTAGCAAGGTATCCAAGGCATGTTCAGTTAGATGCTTTCCATTTTAAAAGTCATCCTTCTGCAATATTAAAATAGTTATATATACATTTTCTTGGGTTATGGAGGATTTACAATACTACAAAAAGTTTCAAAATATTAACAGAGACTGTGACTGTTTAGTTATGTTCATTATTATAGCTAATAATTTTTTTTTACTTTGTCTGTTTGATGTATACTAGCTAATAATTTGGATAGCTTGTGGCCCTCTTCTGGATATTTGGCCAACATTCTTTGCACAAAATAGGATAGATGTGTGCAATTGATTATCATAACTACTAACCACAGCCTCTAGTCAGTGTGACAAATCTCCTCCATCACTACACTATACTGACTGACCCTGCCCTCTACATGGCAAATGCAATCTGTGGTCAACATCTGAGCAGCTATTTCAGGGAAAAAAAGTCATCAAGATAGAGGTACACATTGAAAGGAAGCCCAACAATTATCCAGTGCCATTCTCCTCTGGACCTATGTGACAATTGTATCTGCAGTCAACATCTGACCAGATACTTCAGAGAAATTACATCAAGATAGAGCTACATGCTGATAGGAAGACCAACAATTATTCGGTGCTGTGTATGTGGACCTTACAACTATGACCTTCACTTAGACTGCAATGTTGTCAAAGTTATCTGATTGTATCATACTATCTTAACCTAAATTGTTCTTATATCTTGCCACAGGGCACCCCCCCCCCACATATTTAAAAAAAAAAAAAAAATATATATATATATATATATATATATATATATATATATATATACATATATATAATTACACACACACACACACACACACACACACACACACACACACACACACACACACACACACACACACACACACAAAATTAACATAGACAGATGGCTTGGACTCAGAGATTAATTGAATGGTATATCATTCAATTAGCCTCTAAGTGAGCCATCTGGCTTTGTTGTTTGCTCTATCCCACTACTGTATTTAGCTCTCTAGCACTTATGTTCTTATTACCTTCCTCCCTTTGCCTATACCCTTCTATTTCTCCTTTCTCTCTGCACCCTCCACTTTCCCCTCTGTTGCTCACTTATTTTTCCTTCTCTAATATTTGCCTTTCAGGCTAGTGATGAATAACCACTAAACTACAACTCATCGCAATCCACTTTTACTGGCTAAGATAAACTTTTTTTCTCTTCTTTTGAATAGCTCCTGTGCATAGTGTTTTTGCCAGTACTCTCTTTGATACTAACTTGTAGTAATCTTTATGCCTTGCTGATTGTTTCTGCAGCACTAAGCTTTCAATTTCATCCATGATGTGTGGGCCCCACTCTGTTTGTCTTTTCTACACATGGGATCACTCATTTCCCTATCTTCATTTCCCACCCATCTCCTTTACAATGTATTTAAACTTCTCTGGACTCCTCCCACAGTTACTCTTTCTCCACTCATTGCATAAATCCAGTCAGAACATCAAGTACACACATTTTTACTGTTTCTTTTAGTTATAATTATGCACTCATCTTATAAAGGAGGCTAACTTATTCTAAAATGTGTAGTTTTTACTTTACTTTCTTCAGGGACCTATATTTATTAAGTTTAATAAACTGGTGTTTCTGTTTACTGAATGCTGAGCTACTGTCCAACTACTTTCTGATTCCATGTCATCCAGCCCCACCTTCTAATGATGCATTAGTGGGGTGAAACAGTTCTGTTGTGGGTTGGCATGTTTTCTCTCTAAAAAATGTTTTATTAAATTTTCAACACGAAAACAATAATTAACATAAAATGTAATACAGAAATTAGTTGATAATACTAACAAGAAACATACAACTAAAGTATTTATAATGGTGTCCATCAGATAAAATTTAATAAAAGTCTTTTAAACATTTGAATTAATCTTGAAAGTTCTGTAACTGTTTGTCTAGTAAGTCTTTTAATTTAGACCATAGGTTATAGGATGAAGTTTTCCTGATGGATCTTGTCATCAGTTCCAAGTGGCATAGTCCAGTTATGATATTCTTGAATTCCATAAAAGAGGCAGAAATTTTAGACTTCCAATTTCCTGTTATAACCTTTCTAGTAACTGCCAAAATAGACCATAACACAGGATATTTAATTTTTAACACATTTAGGAACTTGGGTGTTAAATAGGATCAAGGATTTGGATAAAACAAATTTATCTGAAAATAAAGCTTGAAGAAAATTGTTAATGTTATCCCAATAAGATATGAGAGCAACACAATCAAAAAAACATATGGGACCAATTTAACTTAGTCTCTAATTTACATCTCCAACACAAAACATTTTCTTCTTACTAATTGTCTCCATTTTGTGAGGTGTAAAAAAGACCTGTGCATAAATTTCCAAGAGAATAGTCTGTATTTAAGTGAAGAAGTAGTCAGCTTAGATGATTTCAATATTATTTTCTTATTGTTATCAGAAGGAGAATTATTATTAATTGAAGAGAAGTAGTTCCGATACTTCTCCAGATAACTTTTTATTTCATCTCTAATTATTTTCATTCTGCTGTGTAAATATAATTAAATCTATCTATCACAAATTGTCTACAGGACTGCATTTACAACCACATGTCCTTACTTAAATGATATTTAATAATTAAGTAATCTACAGAATTCAATTTGTCCTTAGTCAGCAATTGAAACCAACAAATTAAATTTTTATTCTTAAATAAGACCATATTATCAAGGTTAAAAGAAGGAATATTATTTTGCATGCAAGCAATAGGAAAGAGAAAAAACACCCAGGCTTTATAGATTGGATTTCTTTAAATAAAATTTCAAAATGTCTTTAGTAAAAGTGACATGTAGTGTGAAATATTTACTTGAAGTTTATTTGTTGTAAAAAAATTTTTTTAGAATCCAAATAAATGAATTGTTCAATATTAACAATTTGTTAAAGTTAGATATGTTGTTAACATTAAAGCAAAGAGCTTCTTGAAGCATTTTCCATTTAGCTGAGTAATGCTCATTAATTAATAAAGAAGTACTCTTTATCACGAAAGATTAAGGGCAGGATTCACGAAGGCTTGCACGGAGTGTAAGAGACGTGTAACACTCCATGCAAGCCTCGCGATCCAGGAACAGCCCTAAACTCCGTGTAAGAGACCAGCTAAAACGTCTCTTACACGGACTGGGCGTGGACATGCTAAATACCTCACTTGCAGCTGAAAGGTATGCAAATGAGGTATATTAGCGATCCACGAAGCAGAAACCAGCCCGTGTAAGAGACGTTTTAGCTGCAGAAATGTACTCAGTTGACAACTGAGTACGTTTCTGCAAAAATCACAACGGAGCCATGTCAGCTCCAAATAAAGGGTGCATATGTGTCAAGCAGCATGCCAATGGCCAAATATGTGGCCGTTGGCAAGGTAACCCGATGCAAAAATAATAATAATATAGTTTTTTTTGGCGATCGCCGATGTTTAAATGCAGCGCAGCCCGCGCAAATGGGCTGCGCTGTATAAAACATAAAAATGAAGGTTATAAACCCACAAATGTGGGTTTTATGCAATACATGAAATGACAATGCAGGGACCAGCAGACCAAAAACAACATGGCCACCGTGTAGTGGTTGCTAAGGGGGGAAGCTGAGTCTAAGACATGTAACTAAGCATTAGTAGGCAATCTCATGTAAATGAGGGTTAGGATACTGAATCCCACAGTCACATAGCAAATGAGCACAGTCTGAGTAGTGTAAGAGATACATAAGGGGGAGGAATAGAGTAGGAGATAGGTGACATCACAGGGGGGAATGGTAGAAAGAAATGCAGTTCATTGGAGGTCAGTGTAACATGACAGATGACAGACACAGATCAGGGAAAGAGGAGTGCCCCAAGATAAGCATGGGAAAGTCAAGAAATGGAAGGTGTACACTGTTACTTACACTAAAGTTTCTTGCTGGTCGTGCATGCGCACGTGTGCGCGCCATGAAGCGCGAGTAGGGCAGTGTGCATGCGTGTAAGGCAGACTGAGCATGTGGGAGCGTGTTGGTAGATGTTTAACACTGTTTGCGCTGGTGTGCGCGTGTAGGGCAGGCTGAGCATGTAGGAGCCTGTTGGCAGACCTGTAACACTGTTTGCTCTGGTGTGCACACGTTTTAACCCAAATAAGACGATTGTAAACTGTGTAAGCATGTGTGCGCGCGTGTAAGCCACTGTGAGCGTGTTTCTGCTGGTATGCACGCTGCTCCCCCCTGAGGAAACAGAAAGGAAAAAGGAAGCAACAGAATTAGTAGGAAGCTAGCAGGGAATACTGCTGGAGCTAGCAGGTGAAAACAATTAGAAGCAGGCAATTACACAGGCAGAATAGTAGCCCAGCCCAGCACTTAAAACTCTGCAAACAGCAGTGCAGGATGTTTCTCTCAAGAGACACTGCAAGACAGGAGTAAGCTATTAGAAGTGAAAACTGAAAAGCTTAACTCAGAGCAGAAATGTTAGGGGCTGCCATAGCTGTCATAATGAGACATAGGCGACTTGCTGAGGGTGGTGTCAATGCAGATGGTGCCAGACAACCCACAGTGAGGAGACGGAGAAGAGTGTACAGGCCCAGGGTCACCTACCATGGGTTACATGAGCTGGAGATAGTAGAGCGCTATAGAGTGGACAGAGAGCTCCTGCAGCAAATAGTTGAGCTGTGCAGGCCACGCCTCACACACAGAACCAACAGAGGGGAACCCATCCCAGTGGAAACCAAGGTATGTGTTGGCCTAAGAATACTAGCAACAGGTACCTTCCAAAGACCAACTGGTGATATGATGGGGATATCACAGGCATCAGCCTCCAGGGTACTGCACCAGTTCCTGGATGCCATGTCAGCACATGTCGGTGATCATGTATATTTCCCCAATGCCCGTGAGGTATTGGCCAGCAATATGCATCTCTTCCATCAAATAGCGGAATACCCTGAGGTAGTGGGTGCAATAGACTGCACGCACATACGCATCAAAGCACCAGCCGGTGAGCTGGGTAGGGCCTACATTAACCGCAAGGGCTTCCCATCAACTGCCAGGTCGTGTGTGATGCCCAGGGCATAATAATGAATGTGTGTGCTGGCTGCCCTGGGAGCTACCATGATTCCCACATCTGGCATTTGACGCAGCTGTACCAGACATTTGCCAATGGGGACATCCCACACGGACACCTAGTGGGGGATGCAGGTTATGCACTGGAGCCGTGGCTGATGACACCCATCAGAAATGCACACACACCTGAACAGGAACGCCATAATGAGGCACATGCACAAACACGTAATGTAATAGAGCATGTGTTTGGGCTGCTCAAGTCATGGTTCCGGTGTCTGGACACATCTGGTGGAGCCTTGCAGTACACACCAACTACATGTACCCAAATTGTCATGGTATGTGCTATGCTACATAATATGATCTTGTGAAAACAGCTGCAGCAGGACCAGCATAGGGCTGGGCCAAACAGCCCCCCACCATTGCCAAGGCCATCACAGGCAGAGCGTGACTCGGAGGAGGAACAACCTGAGCCTGCCCCAGTAGGCAGAAGGAGGCATGCCCAGTATGCCCTGGCCTTGGCAAAGAGGCAACGCATAGCACATACACTGGCTCAGTAGGAACCCTGGGAATGATACCCCTCTGACTCACTCAAATAATAACAGGGATGCCTAAAATGACATGACCTGCTCACAAACATGTACAGGGAGTGTAATATGCGCATCCAACAGAGGCAGCCCTGCAGCACCACCTGAGGCATGAATGCCATGTGTTAAGTAATGTAACACCATGTACTATATGCACACCTGAGGACCCTGACTAACATCCACCCTCACCAAGCATGAAGCCACAAAATGACGATGGGATGATCAAGTGCAATAACTGGCTGAAGTAATGCAGTTAGTCAAAGGGGAGCCAATGTGTTTCAGGCTGGGAAGACATGCGGAGCATGACATGATGCACCACCTGCTAGGGGTGGCGTGCACCTATCAGTCCATGCCCCATGGATACTGGCAAAGGCTGTCAGTACCCACAGCATGCCCTGAATAGGTAAGTCTCAAAACACAAACCCACCTTCATAGGTACCACAAGGGATAGGAACCTAGATGTAATGCTACCCAATGCCAGAAGTCTAAACAGCAAGATGTGTGCAGTGTAAACGCACACAGTATGGAGAATGTAGATATCAGTCCTGTAATAGAAAACTGGGTCAAGGCTCACATCAGCACCCTAACACTACCAGGTCACACCTCATACTGTGCTGTACAGCCGCAAAACATGGAACAAGCTACAAAAGGAGGGTGACTAGCAATAAATGTCAAGGATAACCACACCCCCATGTTGGTACCACAACAAGAAGCAGCATGGATTAGCCATGGTCAAATACCAATGGCTAAAACCGCCTCCCAGTATATAGCCTGCTGCAGACTACTGTCCTAATACCAGGAACTGCACCTGGCCTATGTTGGAATACATGAATATATCAAGCCCCCAAACCACATTATATTGCTTGACTGAAAATACCCAGACATACACGGGAGCATTATACTAGCACCAACACAGTCGGAGAAAAGTTCCCAGAATCCATAAACCAAAATGCCCAGGAACAACGTACCACTCCCACAAGAGGGGTAAGCATACTGGATGTGATAATCAGCAACATGTGTACTGGATGGCAAGATGAGAAGTGTATCCCTCACTGGTAAGACCAGACCATAGAGTAATCACACTGGATATACACATCCCGACCCCAGTCCCTGGCCAGAATACCACAGTGAAAAACATGTGTAAAGCATAGGTTGCACCCTCCAAACCGATGTGGAATCCACGAAAGGCCCTGTGCAAGTGCAGAATATGGGACACACCGCAGAACATGTTATACAGGCATTCCATGAACACAGCCAGGAATGCTTGGAGTATGCAATCACAAATAACAACAAGACACAATGCCATACATGCAGGCATCTGGCATGCTGGACTCCAGCCATTACCAAACCATGCAAGAGAATGAGGAAGCTACTACATGATAGAGCAAACATAAAAAGGGAAGTAATCACTGATCAGTAGTATGGCAATAAAATATGTCCACACATACAATCCACTAAGGCCAGCCACAACAAGTAGAATCTGTGAATCCAGAGGCAATGTGACACCTGGCCCAAGTACACAGACAACCCACAACTCCCCAATAAATACAAATATATGTGAGAGATGCAACCATGTATCCAAACCGGAGGCTGAGCTCCTCCAACTCAGTACTGTCAAAACTAGTCAGGAGGAGAAGGTAACCACATACACCACAAACCCAGTCCCACATAGACCTATCACAACTGTAAACCAAACACATAAACACAGAAAAACATTCCCGGAGGCCCTAATTACAAACACACCACACCAACAGAAGCCTCCAAAGCAGATCCCAAGCAACCACAACCTCCAAACATAGCACATGCAACACATAGTACACAAAGCTGGTGTGCCAAACAGTCACAGGCCAGAAGGAGAAACAACATGCCTGATACAGTTGTAATAGGTGTCTGTATAGGCAGACACACTGCTGTCCCACTCACCAGACTGAACAAGGGAAAGGGTACAGTAAGCTGCCTGTAGGCTGCCACAATATGCCACATAACACAAGTACGCAGGTCACCCCAAAGCAAGCAGAAATATGATGCACTCAATGTCCATGCTGGTGTGAATGACCTGAGATGTACCTCCCTGGACTACATGAAAAGAGACATGGATGAGCTCTCTGAGTATGTACCCCAGGCCGGTATGACACTGGCCATTTGCAGCATCCAACCCTCACCAAGAATGATGCCACAGTACAAACACAGAATGATCATCTTTAACAGGTGGCACAGTTACAGCTGTCAGTCCAAGAGGGTCTAATGTCTGTCTGCTTGAGATGTCATGCATGACAAGCCATGCTGCTGTTCCAGGGATGGCTTGCACCTGTTACCCCTGGGCGTCTGGATACTGGATAAGGCCTTTGCCACCTCCATAGAGCCGTATGTAGGCAAGGCCAAAAAGACTACCCACCACCCTAGAAAACATAAGTGGTAAGAAACATAAGGGTAATGCTGACCAATGCCAGATGTGTAAACTGCAATATGCATGCCCCTGAGGCACTTCCCAGTATGGAGAACATCGATGTCTGTGCAGTGACAGAAGCCTGCTGCAAGCCTACTGATAGCACACCAGCACTACCAGGTTATACCACATATCATGCGTTATGGCCCCAACACCTGGACCAAAACATCAAAGGAGGGGAGTATCCATATGCAGCACAGACACCCATACGGCCAGGTAACTGACAATGCACAAAGCAGCGGAGACCACCCATGTGCACCTAAGTGTAGTCAAAACTGCTGTACAGTCTGTAGCATGCGACAGACCACACTCTCACACACAAGAACTCCACCCAGACATCCTGAAGACACTGGACAGTATGAATGTCCCACCAAATACCAGACAAGGTACTCACAAATTACCACATAGGTGGTAAACCATTATGTATGCAAGGAGTAATCAGGGACCTAGGGACACAAGTTGACAGTAATCTGTCATGTGACACTCACAATGCCAATGTGGCTAGGAAGATTGTCGATATTGGACACCGTATCATGAAAGGATTCACATCTACATCAACAGAGGTCACTGTGCCCCTGTACTGTTCCCTTATCAGACCCATAATCTAGTACAATGACTCATATGGGATGTACCGTACGTGACACCTGCAGCGGTTCGGAAGACCTCAAAGGTACCCCACCAAGAGGATAAAGGGTGTCAAATATATGTCATATGCTGCCTGGCTGTAGACACCCCAGCTGAATGCAGTCACAGACTGCCTACACAGAGGCATTGTATGTCTGTTGTACAAGGCCATGTCCAACACAGGAGTAATGGACATGCTCCACCACAGGAAATCAAAGCCATTGGAGCTGTGAGAGTGACAGATGTCAGCCTCAACACATAATGAAATAGGATGTGCTGGAGGGACAGATACATAACCCAGAGGCTCCCCACACCCAGAAACAGGATCCCAATCCATGTTAGGCAGAGCCCCTCACTGACACCCCTCAACAGGAATATTGCCAAGTGGATGGATGATCGTACATGTATACTGGGGTCTTCACTGTGTCACGACCAGACAGAGGCACAGTAAAGAAAATCATAAATGGCCATAATAGTCACATAGCAAGGGGCGAAAGACACACACACTCTGGCTTGGCTTACTAATGCCCTAGGGTGGATAGCCTAGTATGAACCCATGAACCTATGAAGATACAAATTGTACAGGACACTAAGGATAATCACAAGGCTTACTTAACTGATGGTAGGAACCATGTTGGGAATCCACAGATATGCTTCGAATCACACAGATATTACAAACAACATACCAAACACACACACATATTGCTAACATACAACCTGACAGGTGCAGTGCAACCCCCCAGAATGCAAAATATCTATCCCAGCAGACTGCTGGTCCCCTGACATTGCAGATGCTGAGGTAACAGCCATCATCTGCAAAGCAAAACACACAGCAGCAAAGGTATGTGATGGTGTCCTGGGCTGAGGCCAACATGGACTCCAAGAATAATGGAATGCCAAATCACACTACTGCCCAATGTCAGCCTTACCACAGGATATGTACCCAAAGAGCAGTGTACAACAACAGTGGTCCTTCACAACAAAGGTGTTGCCTGAATGGATACTGCAAACTACCACCCCAGGATCCTGACAAGCTTGGTCTGCACAGCTATGGAAAGGATCAGTATGTACCGCAGACATAAAGCTATCGTGGACCTACTGATACCGGACCCTACACAGTGTGGCTGTCGTAACTGCAGATCCTGCCCCTAAACATGTTTGACCCATTTGAAACAGTCATTAAGGTCATTGATGAGGGCAATGTGGTCCACACAGCGTAGCTGGACCGTGCATATGCTTCTAGACAATACCCTACGAGTTCAGTATGGATATGTTCACCAGCTTAAATATATACCCCTATGTCAGTAGAGGGGTTGCAAACCAGACCAAGGACAGAACTGACATGGTCAGACATGCTGCATCCATGTCAGACTACAAAGCAGATATGAGTGGCATCCCACAAGGCTTGGTCCTGGGACCCCCGTTCTGTATATATGTCCCATAGGTATAGGCCAACATGGAAGGACTGTGACTGAACATGTATGCAGAGGAGTACAAACAGCCCACCATATCCGACCCCAGCTGACACAAGCAACCCACAAAAGGGCCACCTACAAACAGACAACTGGAGCCATAGCCATGTCAGCAAGCTAATTGCAGAACTGTGTATAGACAACCACCGTGGATATACAGTAAGTGCCCACAAATTACCACACAGGTGTTAACCCATTATGTACCTAACATGTAATGAGAGACCTGGGGACACAAGGTGATAGATATCCTGCACTGGACAAACATGTGGCTGTAGTGTTCAGAAACATACCATATACCCACCCAATCATGAAGGTTGTCAGATGTAGATAAGGGGAGGTCACTGTGGCTCTGCAGTCATCCTTCATCAGCGTCACAATTGACTACAATAGCCCCTGTGGGATATACCTCAGCAGACACCTCCATCAACTGTAAAGTCCACAACAGTACCCCACCAGGAGTAGCAAAGAGCATGAACAGATGCCATGTGTTGCCTGAGTAAACAAACTGCAGCTCCACACACTGCCATACTGCCCAGCTACAGGCAAGCTGTGCCTGATGTATGAAGCCATGTCCAAGCTGGAATCAATGAACATGCTGCACCTTGTACAATCTGAATGGCAGTGAGCTATGCACATGAGAGACCTGAACCCCAGCACTGACATACATAGGACAAGCTGTACAGAATGATCCATAACACAGAAGGCACCCCCACTCTTGAGTAAACTCCCGGTACAGGTTAGCCAGAGAGTCACCTATCGACACCCCTCAAGAGGAATCCCGATGAGTGGATGGGAGATGGTAGGTTAACCCTGGGTATCACTGTTATGTCAGAGGTAGACGGAGGCACAGTATACTAACCATGACATATGTCATGGCAAACTCCAGTTACAATGTGTGTCAAGGACAAACACACCCTGTGACTAGCATCAGAAATGGCCTAGGGAACATCGCTAGTGTTTGCCAATGTCCACCTATGTTGTGGAATACACTACCAATGTTGGACGAGCCTGGTGTAGGTAGTCCATATCTGAACATAATGCAACATGGTCATATGTGCACAACTGGCCCCTACACAGTCTGTTGTGCTCACTATGAAGATGTCAAGCAGTGATAGGACTAAAGCCCAGGATACTGTCCACCACAGTGAAAGTACTGAACCAGTACACTATACGGTACTACAGTGTTAGGTCATTATGAAAGTATGTTGACAACTGTCTGCAAAGTATCCCATGCAATCCCTGCAGGCACAGTATAATCCCTGTTGTGGCAGACACGAAGCAGTTGGCCAGTTAGTACACAACATGACACCCAACACACAACCATAAATGTGAGATATTGTTGAAGTTCACACACACCCAAATATGTGGTGGACTTCAGAGTGCAACATATGGAAAGCTCACACTGGGCATGCTCGCACACTTTGATAAATGAGGCATATGTCAGACAACATGCCATGGAAAGGCTGAACTGGGCATGCTCACACACTTAGGCCATATCTCCGTTTAGCAGTTGGCCACACATATCTGGTATTTGTACGTGTCATTCCAGGAACCAACCACAACACAGCAATCTGCCCAGTGCACACAGTAAATGACTACAGAGACATAAGTGATATAGTGGATCGCTGTCATATGCAAACATCTTCCACAGATACACAAGTTGGTCATAGGAACAGGGAATGCTATGGCAATAAAGACCTGCAAACAGTAGAACAGCACAACAAATATTGTGCATCTGACAATTGAACATATGGGTGTAGAGGTCAATACTAGGCTTGTTGCCCTAGGGAATGACAGCTTAGCCAGAGTGTGCTTGGCATCTGCATCCCCAGTACAGTAGGCTACTGTGCCACTGTAAAGTAGGTCACATAAGGCAACGTGTGAGGCTAGTGAGCTGTGCCTCTGTCAAGCAGGGGCACAGTGGAGATCCCAGGGTTTGAATGTGCTAAGCCACAGCCATGTTGTTGGTGTGTGCTGGAAGAGGGTTGCTGAGGATCTCTAACAGTAAGTGGCCGTCAATAACAGACTGAGGGGAGCCCTATCTGCATTGTCTGGACAATTCCACTGTCAACACTGTGTTGTGATGATTATGTGGGAATGAAGTGTCGTGCGGAACTGTTCACAGATGTCCTCCCTCTGTGGGCTACAGCTCTGCAATGTATTAGCTCACTCTGTCTGTTGGACGGCTCATATATGGCTGGTGTACACCTGACAGGTGTCTTGTTGTGGAGCAGTCATGGGTATATGTGGGATAGCATGATCAATGCAAACCGTACACATGCTCATAGAATGCAATTGTCAAGGATTATGCTGAGTGGCCAGTATAGTCCCCCAGCATGGGTCCTTTGAAGTCGTCCACCCCAGTCTTCACAAGTGTAGAGTCTGCTTGTGCTAAATACAGTTTGTGTGCAGTGACAACCTTGCCTGGGGGTGGGGATGGGATGTGGATGTCCAGGGAAAGGTGGGTATGGTCAGATATCAACAATGGTGGTCTACCTCTGGTGTGGAACAGTGAGTACCCATGTTGCAGATGGACAGGTGCAATATGTATTCCCCCATGTGGCTGTGGTGTGTGGTTCTGCCATAGCACATGGACCCACAAATTGTAGTGGCTGTAGGGTAAAGTGGTAGAGGCCTGAGTAGTTCTCACACACAATATGCCTGTACCTGATGTTAACAACTGGAATGGTGTATGTGAACACCTGCATATCCGGCACTGTTCCCAGGGAAGCTAAGTGTGTGTCCTGGATGTGGGTGTGGTGTTCTGGACTGGTTGTGTTGTGTGTTACAGGTCCTGTGGTCACGAAGCATGGTATAGAACATAACCTGCCAGTGCGATGTGCATATCTGACCCTGACGTAGGTGGCTGCAAATGCATATATATGCTATCCCCCACCTGACAGGTAGTACTAGATGTACATACCTCTGTAGAAATAAAGATGTCAGCACCCTATAAATACTGCAGGTGCAGACCAGATGCCCAGTAATTCGGTTAGCGTGCTCTGCTAATGCGTCTCCCTCAAGTGTCATAATATAGGTAGGTAGGAGTTCAAACCATGCAATTGCTCAGTGTGTGTGTGTGTGTGTGTGTGTGTGTGTGTGTGTGTGTGTGTGTGTGGGTTGATGTGTGTGCAAGTCTGTGTGAGGAAGATGTCCCTTTTGGCAACTGTGAAAGCACTCTACAGGATGCACATTCCCCTATCTAAGCACGGATGATGTCAGCACCCTATAAGTACAGCAGGAGAAGGGAAACCTCCCAGTAATTTGAATAGCGTGCTCTGCTAATGCATCTGTCACGAGTGTCATAACATAGTTAGGTAGGGGTTTGAATCCTGCAACTGCCCAGTGTGTGTGTGGAGGGGGTTAGTGTGTGTGCAAGTCTGTGTGAGGGAGATGTCCCTTTTGGCAACTGTGAAAGCACTCTACAGGATGCACATTCCCCTATCTAAGCACGGATGATGTCAGCACCCTATAAGTACAGCAGGAGAAGGAAACCTCCCAGTAATTCAAATAGCGCGCTCTGCTAATGCGTCTGTCATGAGTGTCATAACATAGTTAGGTAGGGGTTTGAATCCTGCAACTGCCCAGTGTGTGTGGAGGGGGGTTAGTGTGTGTGCAAGTCTGTGTGAGAGATGTCCCTTTTGGCAACTGTGAAAGCACTCTACAGGATGCACATTCCCCTATCTAAGCACGGATGATGTCAGCACCCTATAAGTACAGCAGGAGAAGGGAAACCTCCCAGTAATTCAAATAGCGCGCTCTGCTAATGCATCTGTCACGAGTGTCATAACATAGTTAGGTAGGGGTTTGAATCCTGCAACTGCCCAGTGTGTGTGGAGGGGGGTTAGTGTGTGTGCAAGTCTGTGTGAGGGAGATGTCCCTTTTGGCAACTGTGAAAGCACTCTACAGGATGCACATTCCCCTATCTAAGCACGGATGATGTCAGCACCCTATAAGTACAGCAGGAGAAGGGAAACCTCCCAGTAATTCGAATAGCGCACTCTGCTAATGCGTCTCTCTCAAGTGTCATAATATAGTTAGGTAGGAGTTTGAAACCTGCAAGTGTGTGTGTTTGGATGTGGGGAGTTTGTGTGTGTGCAATTCTGTATGAAAACATGTGCTTTTTTGCAATCAGGAGATCACACTACATGATGCACATTACCCTTTCCAAACAGTGATGATGTCAGCACCCTATACATACAGCTGGAGAAGAGACACCTCCCAGTAATCCGAATAGCACAGTCTGCTACAGCGTCACTCTCAAGTGTCATAACATAGTTAGGTAGGGGTTTGAAACCTGCAAATGGCAAGTGTGTGTGTGTATGGATGTGGGGAGTTTGTGTGTGTGCAATTCTGTATGAAAAACATGTTAGTTTTGGCAATCAGGAGATCACACTACCTGATGCACATTACCCTTTCCAAACACTGATGATGTCAGCACCCTATAAGTACAGCCAGAGAAGAAGAACCTCCTAGTAATCCGAATAGTGCGCTTCGCTAATGCGTCTCTCTCACGTGTCGTGACATAGTTAGGTAGGGGTATGAATCCTGCAAATGGCAAGTGTGTGTGGGGTAGTAGGGTGTGTGTAAATGCAAGTGTGAGAGAACAGATCCTTTTGGCAAATACTACAATACACCAGATGCTGCATATTCCCCCAGTAAACACAGGGGATGTCACCACACTATCAGCACAGCCAAACAGGGCTAGTTGGCCAGTAATGCCAATAGTGCGCTCTGCTACTGGGTCTATTACCATTGTCAGAGTACAGATAGGTATGTTTTGGTAACCCACAACTGCCACGTGTGGTTGTGTCACACATTATGACCTTGTGTGGGTCTTTGTGCATAACAATGCATGCCATTGCCTAAACCAGCAATGGCAATGCACACATGATGTATGTGTGTGACACATACACATAAATACCTGTGACCTGCAGTAGTTACCATGTCTGACATGTGCCTCGAGTGGATAAATGGTATTTGCAATGCATAACAATATGACTGTGTCTTACTGTGCAGGGCATGCGTGGTATGTGTCTATACAGTGTGGGTGTATATGGTAAAATACCTACAGCAGGGGATACACATCTGGTCTGGGCCATATAGTCTACATGTAGTCGATGTACAGGTGCTGCATGTTCCCACCTGTTGTGGGAGTGGTAACATGTCATTCCACTGCAATTCAGTGACCACATGCTGGGAACCCTTCAACTAGTGTGTTGTAGCTACAGTAATGCTCACGCACAATGTTTGGCTGGATGCAGTCCAGCCATATAAAGACAGTTCTTGAGACTGTCATATTGCCAGTGTTGTTATGGAGGATAGGTGGGTTTCCTGTGTATGGGAGGGTTGTGTGTGCCAGGCTATGAACCAGACGGCAGTCCGACACACTGTTAGCTGCACATGAATAGGCCCTGATGCTTTGTGCTGTGCCAACAACCTGGAGGTGTGTGTATATGTGGTGCCTTGGGATACCACCTCCTGTCCATGTGTGTTACATGTATAGGGGATGACAGGCATGGTATGAGGTATAACCTGGCAGTGATGGGTTGCACCTGTGAGCCATGAATCAGGACTCTGGTACTGCACAGACATTGCAGTTCACCGTGCTGAGGACAGTGTCCAGTGCATGCATCTTGCGGTGTACACTGCTGGTGTTGTGTAGCATCACTGTTAGTGTCCTATCCTGTGTGATACCCGCGGAGGTGGCTATGTAATCCGTGTCCTGCAGCATAAGGCAGTATGTGTGTATCAAGGGGCTTTGCCAATATACATTGGGCCATGGGTGTCACGTGCAAGCTGCCCCTCGCAAATCATTGTGGCTTCCCTAGCATGTAAGCACACGTTGACAGCCAGTGGATACCCTATGAATGACATTGGAGATTGAGCAGAATGTAGACATAGAACACCCTTCCTACATATAGTGGTAGCATACCTGGTGAGGGTATGATGGCAACCAAGATCAGGCTCATACTGGCCCATGCCACATGCTGAGAGATCCCTTCTATGTTCCCTATCATGTAGTCCAGGGAGGTATGTCTCAGGTCATCCATAGTGGCATGGTCAATGACTGAGTCATATGTGTCCATGCCTCTGACTGACCTGTATGCATGTGTTTTGTGGTGGACCATAGTGCCCCAGAGGCATATCACTGTGACCTTCACCATGTACAGCCTGTTGAGCGGGACCCCACTGCAGCGGCCAAGAGAGGTACCTGACACATCTGTAGCAGGTGTGTTGTGTAGCCCTACAGGCTGTGAGTGTGTGGCACACAGGATGTGTGTGCCATGTGTGGCATGTGCTCTGTTCCGACGTAACGTATGCCTGTGTGCCAGCTGCAGAGGTGTGTGATGCTCAGGCAGGATGCTATTCTGAGTCTCCAAGTATGCCCCAGTGTGTTCAGATTGCTGTCAGTGCGTGTCTATGTCTGACTGGTATTGTAGTCACTGTAGTATGACATGCCACCTGACAGGGTATGGCATTACTGGGTTCAGAGTGCTCAGTCCCCAGATTGGCTATGTGGTGGCATCCCACACATGTGTTGTACGTTCCTGGCCAAGGGTGATGGTTGACTGCATACATGTGGCAGCTGTGACATTGCCACATGACTCACATAAACCACAACTGGACCATAGAGGTGATTCACAGGTTACCTTTGCACATGCTACCCTAGTAGTGTGATTGCCATGGTGATTACCAACACATAGGGCCAATGGGGAACAACATACTGAAGGTGTGTATGTGTGGGTGTACTGCTACTGTTTCATAGCACTGGCATATATGACTGCACACATGGGTAAATGCCAGGTAAGACATGTGCAATGTGTCACAGGCAACGTACATGCGAACAGGACAGACAGTGACGTTCTGTCATGTGTAAACTTGACATACATATCGTACGCTATGCAGATGTCACTAGGAGTCCACAGAAGCACTGTAACTCTGCATTGCAGGTGGAAGCAGTGTTGCAGGGAACCCCAAGCGAACATGCATGCAAATAAAGCTACAGTAAGCAGGGCTGGAAGTAGTCCATTGTACAACAAAGAAGGGGTAACACTAACAGTAGGTTACAGTGCAAATATGTGGGCACTATCAACATGTACCCAGGAATGCACAGCGCAGATGCCCATGGTAGAACTGATATTATGTCATAGTTAATTGTGATTTGGATTACATTGGTACTGCACACATATCAACATGCGCAAACATCCACATTGCATAGTCGTTGTGGGCAACTTGCCACCATTACTGTACATGTCCATCATTGCGTATCACTACTTGCATTAGCTTCCCCATGTGCTACCCATGTATGTGGCTATCTGTTGACATCCTTACCATCGGTATGCAATAATGTGCAGCTGTTACACTTTGGTACGTACTATGGGTGCAGATAACAATTCAGGACAGTCATACGGTTACTGCATCAGGCATGCTGGGATATACACACAGTCATATCAGCACACTGTACTGTTACCAACATGATACTACTAATACACTTCTATGTAGTCACCCTGTGCATCAGCAACGTGTTTACCTGTACCTGCACTGATGTTGGAGATTGCAGGGGGTGGCACAGTTTCATCATATGCACAGGGTGTGAATTAGGTATGCCTGAGTCTGCCACTGATACCACCAATTGACATGTGTGTGTATGTGTGTTGGTGAGGGACAGCAGTACAGGGTGGGGCACTGTTGGTGCAGTGTGTGTGTATGTGGTAGCCCTAGGTGTTAACATTTCGCATGTGTGTATGCACGCACACAGTTCCACCTCATGGCTGCCATATACAGGGGCTTGTGGACAGCCACAGACTGCACCTGGCAGGTCATACAGATCAGTGTCTGTGGGCACGGACACGGTACCTGTGCCTGGCAGGGGTGCTACGGACCGTATCCAGTACTAAGCCAGACTGGGTACTGTCATCAGAAGTGGGAGTGTGTTGACTGGACACAGGTCCCTGTTGGGACTGTCCAGAGCCACGTGCACGTGGTCTCCTGGGGCGTTCCGATGACAGCACAGACCCAGCATTGCTGGGGCTGCTGCTGGCACTATGGGGGTGTGCGCGGGCCTGTTGTCATCTGCGCCGACTGCCAGCTGCTGCTGTTGCTGGCATATGGCCACGTCGACGCCGCAACCGCCCACCATTGCCCTGGCTCATGGACATGTGGTTGTGGAACTGCTGTAATATGTCCCCACAACGTCTGTCTATGACATCGGTGAAATTACGGATAGCATCCGCGATGTCACGCATACTGTCAGTCATGGCTGTGCGACATGCTCTCAGCTCCCTCAGACCCTGTCTGGTGTACCTTTCCATACGCGACTGTGCCTGCATGACAGCCCGAAACATAGCTGAGGTTGACAGACCTCTTTGGGCACGTCTGCCAGAGGCAGTACGCCCACGGATGCTCCCACGAGAACCCATGGGCAACTGTCTGTGTGGTACCATCGCAGGACCCTGCCCATGGCTGCTGTGTGGGGAAGCATGTGCCACAGATACCACATTACCCTGGTCAATGCCCACTGTATCCTGTCCATCACCTAGGGACAATGGTGACAAAGGATGTACTGGCAGGATGACTGTGCAATGATGGGGTTGACAGCTGTGTACTGTCAATTGGCTGACCAATGGCGGACCCTGACACACCTTCCTGTGCCATTACACAGATATCATCATTACCAGTACCTGTGGCACCAGATTCAGGTTCCCTGCTGCAGGACACCAGAGCAGCACCAGAACCTGTGGGAGGAAGACAGGAAACACAGTTTACAGTGTCCACACAATGTTACCAGTGATGCACTTATGCACACATGCACACATGCACACGTGGACACATGCACACATGCACACATGCACACATGCACACATGCACACATGCACACATGCACACATGCACACAGGCACACATGCACACATGCACACATGCACACATGCACACGTGGACACGTGTACACATGCACACATGCACACATGCACACGTGGACACATGCACACATGCACACGTGGACACAGGCACACATGCACACGTGGACACAGGCACACATGCACACATGCACACGTGGACACAGGCACACCTGCACACATGCACACCCCGCAGTATACACACAGAGCACTACTGAGTTACACTAGTATTACTAGCACTATCAGGACTATTATAGGTATTGTTAAACACACTCACCAGCATGGATGGCCTGCCTTGCTGTAACATCGGAGGGACCTGCAGAAATGAGGAGATTAATGTCAGTGGGCACAACTGTGCCATTGATACTGCATATGATACAGTGCAGTAGTACACCAGTTGCCTTTCACACGTCAGCTGCTGATATTGCCAATATCACACCTGCACAATTACATACTATGTTGACAGCTACATACCACGGACACACCTTACACATGCATAAACTAACAGTGTACAGAACAGTCAAGTGTACATATGGCATATTACCTGCACGCTCCATGTCGTGCTGCTGTGTGGATCCAGCCTCCATCATGATGCAGGTGTATTGCTGTTGCTGTTCCGGGGCTGGAGCAACAACACTTAGGAGTAGCCCCTCCAGTCTGGTGAGGGGGGGATGTGTGGCCACCCCACCTCCTGTGGCAACCTGTTGCCTGTGGATACACGCTGATGGACATTTCTGATTAAATCACTGCAGTGATGTCGTACCTGCTCATATGTCCTATTATGCGTGCCAATGTCATTTACCCTACGGACAAGGTCTTGCCACAGTGCAGCCCTCTCCTGCTGATTCTGGCTGGTGCGGGAAAACAGTATGTCATAATCCCGCACCAGGCTCTGGTGTATCTCCTCATCTTCCGCTGCAGAGTAGGCGGGATTACGCTGACGCGCCATCTCCCTGGAAGAGAACACAAACAGGATATCAGCAGACTATGTCAGCAATATATGGCACACATACTATACATGATACTCAACTGTAGTGATATACTACTACTCCCATATGTAGCATGTGTGTGTCTCTTGGTGGATACACAAGTACATGGCCAGATATCAGTGCTCAGCCAACACCTGTGCAACAATACCTGCCACATTCCATACAACATAGTAGCATGCCCCATCGGTCAGCACACTGCGACAGGTCCAATGCACAACCTCACTCTGGGGGTTCATACCAAGGTACTGTATGTGGAACGCCATCCACTAGTGTGATCTGGACACAAGTTACTCGGCCTGGATATACATATCCCACCACCACCACCAGCACAGTAGACTACTTTGATATGTATGTGATTAGACAGTTATTCACTTGTTAGGACTGAGATGGTATCCATGCAGCCCACTGGGCCAGTGGAAGCCACAACCCACACTGCTGACCCCTTTGCGAATGCTTACCACGGACATCCCACAGATTGCATGGAACTTGCACACACATTTCTAACCCAGACCCTATGCACAAAGGTTAGGCATCCTGTCCGGTGGACCCCAGCCAGAGGCAGATTGTATAACAATAGCAGGAGGCTACTGCAGGACAGAGCAGATTCACATTAAGGGAAGGCATCTGTGGTCAGCACTGGTAATACGCTACGGTCTCTCATAACAACAGCCACGGCCTACTCTGGGAGGGAAATGGCCACAAACACTATAGATAACCACAAGGCCTTCTTCAGTTATGTTACACATATGGACCAAATGCCTCAGATATGCTCTGAGTTAATACACACCTACTTAACATTCACCGAACACACAGATATTGGCAACATTCTTGCAGACAGGTTCGGTGCACGTATCCCCCCTCCTTCTCCCCCACAAGTAGAAATACTTATCACAGCTGAATGTAACCTCCCTATCATCTCACATGTCCAGGTGAGGGCTGCCTCAGCAAAGCAGAACACACAGCATCACTGTGACCTGATGGTATCCCTGGATGTGTGCTACGTGCACTCCAAGAGGACATACAACCGCATATAAGACTGATATTTAACCTTGGCCGTACTACAGGATATGTACCTGAACACTGGCATACAGCAACAGTGGTCCCACACCACTAAGGAGGCACCTCTACTGACCCTGGGAACTACCGCACCATAAGCATAACCGCCTGGTCTGCTAAGCTATGGAATTATTCAGTATGGGACGCATATACAGCGATATTGGGTACCTGCAGACACTTGTTCCCAGCCAGTTTGCCTTTGTGATGGGCTGATCCTGCCTTTTGAACCTGGTTGACCTTTCAAAACAGTCACTACAGCCATTGATGAGGGCAACGCAATCCCTACAGCCTACCTGGACTTGCCTAAGGCCTTCAACACAGTACTCCACTCAGGCATCATAGACAAGCTCATTAGCTTACATGTTACTACATATGTCACATGATGGGTTGCACACTGGTTGACATACAGGATCCATAATATCGATATTGTAGGAGCCATGTCAGACTCAATGCCAGTCACATGTGGTATCCCACAGGCCTCTGTCCTAGGACCCCTCTTGTTTGGCATTTATTTCTCAGATGTAGAAGCGAACATGTGCGGGTTGTGGGTGACAAAGTTCCCAGATGACTGCTAACTAAGCGCCATAGTCGTTACACCAGCTGACACACACATCCTACAGACGGGCCTCACTGCAACAGAAAACTGCTGCCAGGATCATGGCCTAACACTGACTGACATGTAATGTATAGTCATCCCCTTTTGGTGGAACTACGTGCACACAACATATCACATGGACATACCTATAGATACAGACCTATGACACATTTGGAGGGTTCACAGTATGCAGACTATTAACCTGCTACTTTACATTACCTGTGTTTGTCGCAGCTGGTTGCATTACCACTACTTCTGCTTCCTGCTGCTGCTGGCACGGCTTGCTACTGTCACTGCTGACAGCTTAGACTCAGTGTGTGTACCGTGTGTATTTTTTTTTCTCTCACTCTCTGTCTCTGTCTCTGTCTGTCTCTCTCTCTCTGTCTGCCTCCAGACAGTGCAATGAACGTATTGCATGTGTGGAGTGTTAGTACAGGATGCTTTTGTAGGTATCTGCATAAGTCCATGTGATGGCCTCTGCACCAATTGTAAGCCAGCATTTGCTAATTGCATGCAGCCAGTTGTGTACTGATTGCAGTTCTCACTGTGATTTCAGGACAGTGCTATAAAAGGGTATGTGAGATAGGCGTTGCCCTTTCAGATTGTAAGGGCGGGGACCATGCTGGTATGCTGTGGACACTGTTCTGTGAGTGTAAAGGTTAGTATCTCTCTCATGATTCAGGCTGTGTTGTAGATTCACATTTCTCCATTCCTCTCTCCTGTTCCCTGTAGTAAGTGTGTATGCACAATGACACCTACAACTATATATATATATATATATATATATATATATATATATATATATATATGTAAATATACATACATTTATATATGTACATTAACTGACATTATTACCTACTAGCTACCAACTAGCATGGCTGTTTCTGTTCACACACTACTATTATGGAAATCCACTAGTTTTGACAGTAATTCTAAATGACATGCTTTGTGTACTACACATCCTATATTCCCTTTACATTCATTCCTACTATTACATGATATATTTATTTTAGCACAATGTTCTTGTATAAGAGTCATGGCTTAGTGGTAGGTCATGCAGACTACTGTTTCCAAGGTCCTGGGTTCGGGACTGACAGTGGGATTTTATTTTGCTTTTGAACTGACTACAGGACCTGTCAATCAGAGTGACTAAGGCACTTTTAAGCAGTTGTAACCGGGTTAGCGCTGGTTTGCGCGGAGCTCACGCATGCGCACTGGCGTTCAGCTCTGTGCACACCCGCTTACAACCGCTTAACAGTGCTTACTCTGGCGCACACCCGCGCTATTTTCTTTGAAAGAAATGAAAATGGGGAGACAGGAAAGTGGTGAAAAAGGGGTCACAAAGAGGGTAAGACAGTAGGGAAACAAGCTTGGGATTTGCAGGAGGGATGTAGGTAAGGCCCATAGCTGCCCATTTCTTCATCAGCAACAGCTGTGCATATGTATGTAATTTGGTGTGACATTTGAAACCTTCCACCCCTGAGAGAGGTGTCAGGACAACAATAATACTTGTTGTACAGCCAATTGTAATTGATAGTTTCCATGTCCAGCAGACATGTGTGCGGAATGGGCAGCTATGTATGGGGCGTAATTTTTTGTGGGTACAGAGTGCCCTTTTTTTTTTTTCAGGTGAGAGTGGTATGTCAGGTGAAGGAAGTCGGTATAGCTGGGGAGGTAGGTTGGGTAGGTCAACAGACAAGACAAACAAGACGCATACGGGGCGGTGTATGACACGTGTGGGGGTTACACAATTGACGGGATGGATGTTTGGATATCCAGAGCCCATGAGCCCACAGATGGCAACAGTGGAACTGATATCCCCACCCATGGGCAGTTGCCACTGTTCCTTCACTGCCCAGGATGGGGCTGTGCTGGGGCTGTGTAGGCTGGGCAACAGGCATGCCCGTAAGTTGTGCCACCTGTGCCTCAAGCTGGCGTAGGGGCCCAAGAACAGAGTCCTGGATCTCCCTCGCACCACAGTCCGGACGCTACGGAGGGTGAGTGGTGGTTCTCCTCTGGCCACACTTGCAGAGGGGTCGAGCCCCATCCCCTGCAGCGCTTCCACCGCAGGTGGCACAGGGCCACCGGAGGAGGGTCCAGACTGGGCACTAGTGCCAGGTGCACTCGCCAGCTGAGGTGGGAGAGGTGGGTCCGCTGGAACCCGCCTTCCCTGTCATCCTATGTTTTGCATTATGTCATGACAGTTTGGGTTAGTAACATATAATACCATTCACAATTAGTTGTAACAGCATGCATTAGTATTCCCATTAACCAAACACCCAGATATTCACACCATTGAACAGCGAGCATAACACATGCATAATTTGAACAGCAATACACAGTCCAACAACATGCAGGGTTGATTGATGGCAACAGGCCATCAGGTTTGGATGTATGAACAGGGCAGATGCATCAACGGACATGCAAATATTTATGACCCAACAGGACAAATGTCCAGGGGTGTTAATTGTGATTGCACATACCATTTTCACGTGGAATGGGTTATATGTGGTTATAGGGTGGGGTGAAGAAAATAATATTAACACCTTCGAATACCAATACATATGCTGTACATTTCTAATAGCTGCACATATATACACACTACTGTTCTAACTACAGTTTCCTATATGATAACTACTTCAATTTGGTGATAGGACTGTTACTGCTACATCAATATACATTTTATTGTTCTTCATACACATTCATATCTGGCTTTGTTCAGCTACATCATCCTGCTACATTTGCTTTATATAGCTATAGACAACTGTGGATGTTTGGTATGTCAGACAATCATACTATCTGCATATTGCAGACTGAGAGCAACATATCCAGATTTTGGGATACACATTCCAGCTGCAGCAACACTTTGAACAGATTTCGCTGTTTGGTTTTGCTTCTCACATGCATTTCATTCTGTACTGACTGCAGTATACTTTATTCAGGGTTATTACTACTTTATTGGTGGATTCATAACACTTTCTCACACTCTCTCACTTGTTTTCATTTTACTATTCAGGATGGTACTTACTTCTAGGCTTTATTGACATGTTTTACCTGTAGTTATTACAATCCTTTCCAGCAGTCTCACTTCTGTCATGTTTCAGTATTTCAACAGGGGTATATTTCACACATGTGATTTGCTCATCTTCTGCAGCTGTACTTTTCAGCCTGCTGCAGGTTGTGTACTATTATATTACAGGTGGGGCATCTTTATTTCAGACTTTATTTCAGACATTTTCATTTTTCTGTTTGGATTACAGACTGCAACACACTTTTGTAATCAAGCAATACTTGCAAACACTCTTACACTGTTACTTGCACATTCTATTACTTAGTGACTACACTGCACTCTTTTGCTAACTGTCATACTTTTATATTTCTTTACAGTTACTGGGAGAGGATTACTGACCTGCCTGGTGGCGCAACCGCACCAGCCTATCGCCATAGGCTCTGCGGTTCGCAGAACGGACACCTGCAGCTGTAATATAAATGAAGTAATATTGGAATACACATCTCCATAATATCAGCTAGTTTAATTTCTTACATACATAATTACATGTAACTTACTCAGTAGTGGGGCGTTGGGCATTTGCCGGGCCTCCTGGATCCAAAGGTTCAATTGGTCCTGCTTGCATCTCTTCAGGTCCGCATGGTGGTGACGAACCTGCTCACCAGTCCTTGGAATCCCTGTGGCACTGGTGAGATCATGAGCCAACCGGTCCCATGCCTCAGCCCTATATGCTCCCCACAGGACCTGGCCCTGCATGAGTTGGGCCTCATGATTGTGGACTAGGAGCCAGACCATGTATCTGGACTCCTCAATGCCCCACCTCTGTGCTCAATAGCAACTACCCTCACCTACTCCTGTCATTCTGGCTGCAAGTCAGTTCTACAATCGTTTATGCTGTGTATTCCCACCTATGGGGCTTATATATGCCGTTTTTCCCGCACATATCTGTGATTGGCCATTTTGGAATTGTATCAACTTCACAAAACCTGCTTTGTCATGCTCCACTTTGTATTCATTCCTATATATTTGCTATTACTGCATTTATAGGTACTGCTGTCATGGCTTAGTGGTTCAGTACCTTGACTATGGTGCATAGTATCCTGGGTTCGAACCTGGCCACTGCTTTTTATTTTTTATGACTGTCTAGACAGGCTGAGGGGTGTGTCTGTGTAAAGGCAGTTTTGATATGGCTTGCTCAACGTTGCCCGTCGGTTAGCTTGTTGGCGCGGTGCGCAGCTCCGCGCAAATGGGGTACGCTGGTTTACGCCTCATTTGGCTATCAGCACGCATATTACACTCAGCTCAGCTAGGGGCACACAGTTTCAGCGTGTTAAACCACTGCTCACCTACGGGCACTCATTTTGCACCTGTTAAACCACTGCTCACCTACGGGCAGATGCACTCACCTTGTTAAACTGTAGCTCAGCTATGGGCACATCTGGCATCTTTTATTATTTTGTTATCTCACATTTCTTCAAAATAAATGGACTATTTCATTACATTTTACATAAACTATGATTTTATATGTGTACATGTTTGTCAGGGACTTGTTTCCTGCTTATTTTACTAGAAATAAAAATTGGTGTTGTGGGGCTAAGAACCATGAATGCCTGCTCTTCAGCCAACGTCTCTACTGCTATGCTATTGCTTCTTGGCTTACTTTGCTTATTTAGTTCTTATATCCTTTTCCACTGACTGCTAACTGTGGCTAAGCTACGGGCACGCCCGCGCAAACGAGCGCACTCACGGGCAAACATCTTTACGATTTAAAAAATATATAACATGTTCATTTATATATTTTATGTTCATAGTCTGTAGGGGCATGTGTTGTGTTGTGTTTATTCACATTTCCATGGCCTCTGTCGTGGGTGTTTACTTTGGGCAATTTTACTCTTCTGGGGGCGTGTCCGCTTGCAGGGCTCGGCCTACGGACACGCCCCCTACTGTCTTCCATGGACCGTGTTAGCCTTCGGTGTGATTCAGCATGCCCTCATGCATATGCATGACATGCTGACGTCACACCGTTTAACTGCAGCCTCCGTGTAAGCCATGTATCTCTTACATGGAGGCTTCGTGAATCCTGCCCTAAGTATATTTCCAACTCTGGCAGGCCAATTCCCCCAATAGAATGATCTCTCATATGATTTATTAATGCTACTCTAGGTTTATTTGGAAACCATAAAACTTTAAAATCACTGAATTGAATTATTTTATATATGATTTAGAAGGCAATAAAGACATAGATTGTACAATGTATAGTATCTTTGGTAGTATAAAAATTTTAATGATAGAATGCCTCTCTTCCATTGTAAAAGGGATCTTATTCCATTTAGTTATAATTTTTTATAGATGATATAATATTATTAAAATTAATTCTATTATGTCATTAATGTTATTAGCTAATACTATTCCTAAGAAAGCTGGCCTGTTTGTACCAAATAATTAGTAAACTTCTTATTCTAATTATTAACATTAGAATAAACATGAAGTATTTTAGCTTTTACTATCATTAAAAATTAGACCAGATTTCCTTTGAAAAATTTCCATAATATCAAAAATACCAGAGATAGTAGCATTATTGCCTTTAACAGTAAGAAGGGTGTCATCTGCAAACAACTGAAGTTTAGATGTCACATCAAGGCTTAATTCAAAACCATCAGCATCTGAATTCATCCTTATATGGTTTGCTAAAGGCTCTATTTCGAGAGTAAAAACCAAAGGAGACAAAAGGCAGCCTTGCTTAATCCCTTTCAATATTTGAATGCTTTGAGAAGTATAAGTACCTATCCTGATGTAGGCCTGACATCTTCTATAAAGTTGGGTTATAAGTTGTATAAAATTGCTAGAAAAATTTAGTTCTTCTAATGTACAAAAAAGATAGTCCCAATAACAGAAATAAAAGCACAATTTATATCCAAGCTAATAAGAGTTATTTTTTTTTGTATTATAAGGAAATTCAATAATGGTTAATACTCTCTTTATGTTGTCATGTGGTGGTGGTGCTGCGGTAGCGTTGTCGCCTAACAGTAAGACTTTGCCCTGTTCGATTTTCAGCTAAAGCATCTTCTGTGTGGAGACATGCGTAAATAGGCGTACCTTTGTTGATGGTTGTGCATCAGGGCTGGCAACTCAGCACGTAAAAATCTACTGCCAATCATTAGCAGACCGGCATTCTGCTGTGGCGACCCCTAACCGGGAAAAGCCGAAAGACACAACAACAACTCTCTTTATGTTGTCATATATATTTTTATTTAAAATAAAACCTATTTGGTCTACATCAACTAAAAATGGAAGATATTTCTTAAGCTTATTAGCATAAATAGACATAAACATTTTGTAATCTATGTTTAAGAGAGACATTGGTCTACATGAAGAACATCTAGTAGGGTCCTTAGCAGTTTTTAATATAGTAGATTTGTGATTATATTTCCAAGAAGGAGGGACAATAAATCTTGACATATAGAGAAAACTTTGTGTAAAAGGGTCACAGCTTCTTTGAACATTATTTTATATTCCATCAGCACCAGGGGCCTTATTTTGTTTTAAATTGTTAATTTGAAGCTGAATTTCAGACAATGAAATTGGTTTATCAAGTGAGTCAACTTGTAGTTTGGATAATTTATTCTTGGTATATTTTTAATAACTGATCTGACTACTTCCTTAGACTCTAATAAAATTGAATTCTGGTTGATTTTATTAAAATATTCTCCAAATTTCATTAAAATATATCCTACTTCTGTAGCATTTTTCTTTTTATTAGGTGAGTAAATCTCTTTAATATGATTACATTTACTAAGTCTCTTAGTCTTGACAGCCAGATTACTCAATAACTTAGAGTTGATAAGAAGTTTATGGATTTATACCCCTCTAAGTTAATCATTGTCTTATGATTTAAGATTTCTAGGAATTTCTTATTTAAGGTATTAATTTCTTCAATTTTATTATTTCTACCTTTTTGATTGAGCAGTTTTAACTTATTACGTTTCTCTTGAATCTCATTTAATTCTCTGTCCCATTGCTTCCTCTTACTGACATACCGAGTAGTAATTCTCCCATACAGATGATCTTTTTAATGCATCCCATACATACATATCCAACATATCACTAGTATTGTTTAACTTAATACAAGTTTAGGATTTCTGATGTGATAAAGTCTTTAAAATCTTTTAATGTGGTTATATAAGCTAGAATTCTTTTAATCCGAGCACAATAGTTTGTATTAATTAGTAATTCAAAAGAAATGGCATTATGGTCAAAAAGAGGACATGAAATTACTTTAACCTTACCCAAACTATTAACCATCTGATTTGAGATATATACTCTACCAGTTCTAGAGTACATGTCTATGTGAAAAATGTGTGAAAAAAGAGTGCAAAAAGAGTGAATCTATATCAGAAAAGTCATTAATATCTCTAATGTGAAATGTATAAACAAATTCCTTCAACTTCTTGGCTGATGGTATAATTTTCCTTTTAACTGAAGCATTAGTATCCTTGTCTGTTAAAATACAGTTAATATCCCCCGTTAGAATTATGTTTCCTTTAGATACCTGAACTATCTGATTTAAATGTTGTTTAACAGTATGAATCCCTATCCCTGGAATCCAATATATATTATTTAGGGTATATAATTTCCTATTAAGTTCCAATGTAACCAAGCAAAACATACCTTGAGCATCTTTATATGCATCAATAACTTTAGTAAATGGTAAAGAGTTTTTCCATAGTATAGCTGCACCTCTTTTCTTTTGGGAATGATGAGAACTAGATACAACTGAATAACTTCTAGTATTAAGTTTATCTATATATTCAGATAAAAGGTGTGCTTCTTGTAAAAATGGCATGGGAATTAAATAATTTCAAATACTTATGTAAGCTTCCTCTAGCAACTATTATTCAAACCATTTATATTAATTTATATTAATAGACATACATTTTAGATAAGGCATATAATATATTTTAAAAATGTTCAAGTAAAATAACAGTTAATTTGTTTTTTAAACTAATACAAGTTTTCACTCCATCAGTATTATGATAGATATTAGTAAACCAGTTATCAAGAATATACAAAGCAGTAATATAAAACAGAGTTAAAATAGTAGACACCAAAAAAGAATATATAAAAACTATATATAATAATACTATTGTAACCCATTAACACCTTCATGGAGTTAAAAACCCCTAGCTTGAACAGTTTCACTGCTCAAGTCAACCACCCCACAGACAACAACAGCTAACTTTCCCCCCACCACTTGTTAGAAAATTATGTAAAGATTAATAATATAAAGTGTAGTATACTCATAAATTCCATGAAACATTGCCTGTGATCATATATATTATAATTATTCAGAGATCCTAAATAGCTTATAATGATTATTATAACTTATGATTAATCAATAAGTAACTTGACCAGACATTAAAACTGAAATCATCATGTGTTATCACATCAAAAACATATACAAATGTGATAGTTGCAATCTCTTTAAATAAGTTGCTATTAACTTATTATAAAAGCAACATTTTGTTAATTAAGATTATATCAAGAATCAATCATTCAACCCACAAAATAGATATCAAAGAATGTGGATAGCTACAAACCCAAAGCATAAAGATTCGAGTTCTCAGTGCATTTCAAGCATTATTTAGGTATACCTTGTAAATAGAGGATTGTAATTTTGAAAAGTGTAAGGTCTTATCACAGAAAATGTTGGATGAACAAAACAGTTATTTGAAAGCAATGCAAGTAACCCAGTCACATCATGTGAGTAACATCTGTGATGTAAACCATCCACTTTTTAGAATTTTCACTAGATGAGATTATTAACATTTCAACTAATACACATAATGTGCTGAGTGTTTTAAGAAAGGATAATTAAAAAAATACAATTCTATCATTCTACAGATTACAGAGAACTGAAGAGTAGCAATGAATGCACTAAAACATTATGCAATGTATAGAAAATACTCTTGTGCAAAGGAACTAAAACATAAAAAGATGAAGTATTACAGTCCAACAAGGTTCATGGTGGACAATCCTGATAATGTTACTTAGTAAATAGGAATGAGATCTACTGCAATAAGTAGTATTAAATTGGAAAATCTAATACTAAGAATGAATGGCAATTGCAGAGAAATGACAGAAATACACATAACCCCTCCCTAGATTATTAACAGAACATTGGTAGGGCAGAAGAATTGAGAAACAGATAACTTCTCAAAACAATTTTAATGAATATCAAACATTTACATTTATTCCCAAACTAAGTCTAAGTAATTGTCCAGTAATATAAATTATTTGTGGATCTAAATTACCCACTTATTTTATAATATGTTTTCTTTAATCATATAGCCAGATCATTAGCCTTTTAATGTGTTATGCAGTACAAGTGACACCAGCTTGCGGTAACAATCATTCATTGCAAACTTTTGTGGATCCCTTCTATTAAATTATTAAGTTTATTCTGATTTTCCTCTTAAACCCAGACCTTCTTGAGGCTATATACTCCACCAAACAACTGAAATAAGTATATACAAAGATCTGTAATTAATGGCTACGTCTCACCAAGTAGTAAAACTTTCAAACAGCTGTATAACAAATAACAATAAGCACAAAGCATCAAATAGACACTACATCTCCAAATTCAAACAAAAGATAAACAAACTCTAACAACAAAAAAATTATGTTCTGGATGTTATTAATTCACACATTCCCTATGTCATGAAGTTCCATTTAAAATACTTTTTTTTCCTTTTCTTCTCTCTTGAAGTGTTGACATGAGATATATGTAATTGTTTTTCTAATAAATAAATGTGACATGTTACAACTAGAAAGGAAAGTACAAATTAATTAAAAGTCATTTATCTTTCAGTTTGTTTCTTCTTATCTTTTAATTTCCATTTGTTAATTTCTGCAAACATTTTCAATGATGTGCCTGACCATTCCATGTCTTCTATTGTATCTAAAATTTTGTTTGATCTTATAAATGTCACAGCAGATTCCAGGTCTTCAAAAATCTTAAATCCATCAGAGAGAAATATTTTCAATCTGGCAAGAAATAAAAAGTGTACCTTTATTTGCTTCTTTTTATGCTTTTTTTATCAAAGGCAGAAAAAAGCTTTCTTTCTGAGATGACAGGCTGAATAATCATTGTCAAAATGAATGATGTTATCTTTTATTTTAATAGGTGATTTAGCCCAAGCAGATCTCAGAACTAGTTCTTTGTCTTAAGAAGAAAGAAATCTCACTATTACTGATTTAGAGGATGTGTTGTTTTTGAGAGGAGATGAAACAAGAGCTTTGTGTGCCCTTTCAGCTCCATATGAAAGAACCTCTGGAAGATCCAAGACACTGGGCAGCCATGAATTTAGGTTATATATTATCTGAAAGAGCAAAAATCCTTATATTAGTCCTATGTGACATATTTTCTAAAACTTCAGGCTTATTACGTAGAGTACTAGTCTGCCTCAGTAGAGGTTCAAGATTGTTCTGTCCTTTATTAAGTCTTCAATCTATATCATTTGCAGATTGTTCAATACCCAAAATCTGAGATTTCTGTAGTTAAATCTTCATGAATCAGGTCCATCTGTTTTGAGCACTTCTTGAAGTTATCTAATTTTGTGTCCATTCTGTCTAAATTCAATGACAACCCTTGGATGTTTGTTAAAAGAGACTGAAACTCTTTTTTGAGTAAAGAATCCTGAGAATTAGTCTTAGAGAAACTCATTCTTGGTCAGGATGATGAGAAGAACTTATCAGATAGTTGTTTGACAGGAAAAGTCCAATAAATATAAGACATTTTTTAATACAATCCCAGATTATTCTTAGAGGTATCGGATTCCATATAAATATCTCGGATAGGATTGTTTAAAAACAAAAAATCCTGTCAGAAATCTTTGAAGTGGTACAGCAAAAGAAAACTCCTGTTACTCAGAGCAAATCTTGGTCACGGCCTCCTGGTTGGCATGTTTTCTGAGGTCTGCAAAGTAACCAGAATTCAAAACAGTCACTCAGTTAGACAATCCAGCTGAGTTGGATGATATGGAATCACAAAATAATTGGATAGTTGTTTGGCATAGAGTAAACTGAAGCACTAGTTTATTAAACTTAATAAATATAGGTCCACTGAAGAAAATAAAGTAAAAACTACATATTTTAGAATAAGAAAGGTCACTTTCCAAGATGAAGGCATAATTATAACAAAAAAAAGTGGAAAAAGCCTTTCCACTTGATCTTTAACCTTTCCACACACGCGTCCATGACCCCCTCCCTCACTACTCTGCTATCTCTTACCTCTTTACCTCTGTTACTATCCCCTACTGCATCCCTAGCTTGCCCATCACATAGCTAGCCACTTCCATAAAAATACTCATACCCCTTCAATCTAAATTTCTAATACTACCTCATACATTATTTTCATTCACTAAACAAAACACAACATGCTCTCTTGATTGCCACCAGTATTCCCCAATCATTCATATCTTTTAATTTATCTCTTCTCAAACTAATCAGATAACATCATTATTTCTCCTGAGGAGTCACAACTTATATTTGCACTTGCTATCACTCTTTTAACCCCCTCATCATTATCTTTGCCTAGATAAGGCCTAGTACCTATACCTTAAATCATCCTTGTACCCTTCCTTAAAATCGCTACAGATTTATAGCTAAATATTATATATTTTTGTATATGCCATATTATAGTAGATATAATCTTTATAGCTTACAATCTCTTTACTTCAAAGTCTTTCCATCTATCCTTACCCCCTTTGCCTTAACCATGTTGCTACCCACCATGCTTACTATCCTTCTCTTTCTCTTAGCACATGCCACAGTCTTTCATAATATGGTAATACAGAACAACACATCTACCTTTACCACTCCTAGGTCCTGTCATTTCTTCACCAATAGCTATCATGAAATCTTTCATTGGTTATATAACTTTGCCCCTATTTCTATCTTAAACTTAAAATACTCCAGTACCACCACCCAGGCCTTAAATAAAATGCATATCCATGAAATATAACAGAAATCATAGATTCTATTACTTTAAAATCTCTCAGTATGGTGGCATTCACTCATACCCAGGTCCACCTAACTCACCTCATAATCCAGACACTAAAATGGCATTACCATGTATCAATTTATCAGACAATAATCATGTTTCCTCTCATATTAAACAAAAATCTCAACTATCACAAACTCCCATCTCTACCCCCCATTTTTAACTTACAGCATATCTGTCCTCAGCCTCATAATCTTAACACTGACGTTCCTCCTGTAGAAACATCTAATCACACTCTACACTGCTCCACTCCCCTCTCCTATTTCTACAGGTCCAGAAAAAAACTGAACCTCATCACCATAAACCTAAGCAACATAGGTAACAAAATCACAGAATTATATGCATAGATAGCACTCCAGATATCTTAGCTATTACTGAAACCTGGCTAAAACCTAATACTAAAGACACAGACCCTCCCACTACAATATTATTAGATCTGACAGACTTCATAACAAAGCAAGTGGAATACACCTAATATGTCCTAACTCCAATATTCTTACCCCATACTCAAACTCCATGGCAACATTACAGAATGCTGAAATACTCATCACCTTCTTAAACTTAAATAAGATTAATATATATATATATATATATATATATATATATATATATATATATATATATATATATATATATATATATATATATATATATATATATATATATATATATATATGTATAGTGGATATAAAAAGTGTGCACACACCTGTTAAAATGCCAAGTTTTTGTGATATAAAAAATGAGACCACAATAACTCATTTCAAAACATTTCCCATGTTTAATATGACCTATAACCTGTACAATTCAATCGAAAAACAAACAAATCTGTTAGGGGCAAAAATATAAAAAATAAAAAAATGTACAATAAGCTGGTTGCATAAGTATGCACACCCTTAAACTAATACTTTGTTGAAGCAACTTTTGATTTAATTACAGCATTCAGTCATCTTGGGTATACACCTGCCATCAATTAAAGAGACTGATTAACCCCAAGTAAAGTTTAGCTGTCCTAGTAGGATTTTCCTGACATTTACTCAGTTGCCTGCTATAGCAAAAGTCATGGTTCAAAGAGAGCTTAATAAGCATCAAAGGGATATCATTGTTGAAAGGTATCAGTCAGGAGAAGGGTACAAAAAAAAATTCCACAGCATTGGATATAGCATGGAACACAGTGAAGACAGTCACCAAAAAGTGGAGAAAATATGGAACAAGAGTGATGTTGCTAAGAACTGGACATCCCTCCAAAATTAATGAAAAGACAAGACAAAAACTGGTCAGGGAGGCTGCCAAGATACCTACAGCAACACTGAAGAAGCTGCAGGAATTTCTGCCAAGTACTGGTTGTGTACTACATGGGACAACAGTCTCTCATATTCTCCATATGTCTGGCCTACGGAGTAGGGTTGCAAGACGGAAGCCTTTTCTTACACAGAAAAACATCCAGGCCTGGCTAAAATTTGCAAAACAATACATCAAGTCTCCCAAAAGCATGTGGTAAATGTTTTATGGTCTGATGATATCAAAGTTGAACTTTTTGGCCAAAATTCCAAAAGGTACAAAAACAGCACTTTGCATCACCAAAAGAACACCATCCCCATTGTGAAGCATGGTGGTGGCAGTATCATGCTTTGGGGTTGCTTTTCTTCAGGTGGAACTAGGGCTTTAGTTAAGGTGGAGGGAATTATGAACAGTTCCAAATACCAGTCACTTTTGGCCCAAAACCTTCAGGCATCTGCTAGAAAGATGAAGATGAAGAGGGATTTCACCTTTCGACACAACAGTGACCCCAAGCATACATCCAAATCAACAAAAGAATGGCTTCACCAGAAGAAAATTAAAGTTTTGGAATGGCCCAGCCAGAGCTCAGACCTAAATCCTACAGAAAATCTGTGGATGGCCTGAAGAAGGCTGTGCACAAGCATGCCCTCGCATTCTGACAGATTTGGAGTGCTTTTGCAAGGAAGAGTGGGAAAATATTGCCAAGTCAAGATGTGTCATGCTGATAGATTCCTACCCAAGAAGACTGAATGCTGTAATTAAATCAAAAAGGTGCTTCAACAAAGTATTAGTTTAAGGGTGTGCACACTTATGCAATCAGCTTATTGTATGTTTTTTTTTATTTTTTTATATTTTTCACCTAACAGATTTGTTTGTCTTTCAATTGAATTGTACAGGTTATAGGTCACATTAAAGGTGAGAAAAGTTTTGAAATGATTTATTGTGGTCTTGTTTTTTTATATCATAAAAACCTGGCATTTTAACAGTAGTGTGTACACTTTTTATATCTATAAAAATGTATCCATAAACATAATATATATATATATATATATATATATATATATATATATATATATATATATATATACATACATATATATATATAGGTGCCTTTTTAAACATAGCCATGCATCCCAACCCTCTGACAAGTTTTGGTATATTTGGTAAGTGTAAGCAGGGGCATGGAACATGAACCATTTAGAAACTGCCTGTGTCCATTAGAGACATAGTTGCCAAACCATAAATGGATTTTATGTTCCACATCCAACTGTCCAAGTTATACTTGAATTGAGTTAGGGCGGAACTCTGCTTCATGTAGATGGGGGAGCCTGTTCCAGAGAAAGGGTAGTCTCTGGGATACATACTTGTCTCTGCAGCAGGTCCTGTTAATATCACAGGTAAGATTTAAGTAATTAGAATTCGTAACTCTGCTGCTGTTTGTTTTATGGATATGCAGGAGGTCCACCATAGTGGAGTCCGATGATGCCTCATATGCCCAAAGTCTCCTGACAACAGCTTGTAGGAGATGGAATACAGGAATAGGGCTTTGAAGTGGTCTGCATAGGACATGTTATTTATGCCCTATATTCTTTTAGTGAGTAACCTCCATAGACATTTCAATTGTTGGATGTTCAAGCTAGGTACATACCAAAGGGGGCCCTACAGCCAATGATTGGCCTGATGAATGCCAGATACAGTAGAACAATAACCTCCTTGGACCTAGATGCCATACTTTTGTTTGCAAGTTGCACAGTATAGAATAATTTTCTCACTCCTGTAGACGCAGATTACTGTATACATGTGTCCCCAAGTCCTTGCCTACTGGTTCAATTCTTAGAGGTATGTTATTAATATAATAATTACCAGGGGTGGCTGACTTCCTGAAGGATACTAGTATGCATTTCTTCATATTTGGTTTTAGTCCATGGCTCTGACACCAGTTGTTTGTCTGTGTAAGGCCTTCTTGGAGAACATTAGTGTCAGAGGAGGATGCCATGACTGTGCCTAATTTGCAATCATCTGCAAATTTCATCAGCCAGAGAACTTTGATGTTGCTATTGACTTTAGAGAAGCAGATGCCAAAAAAGGAGCAGTCCCAGGACTCTGCTGGTAACTAACCTTTTTGTAGAAGAGGACTCCCCAATCATTGTTTTTTTTTTTTTTGCTGATGTATTTTATGCAGCTGGATCTTTTCTGCAGTTATTTTGGTTGACTCAGACTTTCACAGTAAATAAATGTCAGTAAATAAATTAATAAATAAGTATTAAGCTTGAAAATGTGCAATAATCTCAAATTTATAGTGATCAAACATTATGTTATCTAACCCTCAGGTTCCAATTTTCTTTTTCAGTCCCTTTGTTTATAAAGGAAGTGAAACTACACAGACTACATCTAATACTATATTTTATTATAGTACATCTAATATCAAAATGAAGGTGGCTAACAGATACATTAGACTGGACAGATTCTAACTGCTTTTTAGTTTTCTGATTAATCCTATTATCACTGAGTGGTGAAATCTTAAATTGCCGTTTGTAACTGGATACTTTTTTCTAGGAATTTCAACTGAAGTAGATCAATGAGCTACTATATATCACATTAATAGCAGTGAATATGAGTCCACAACTGCTGTTTTATAGTTTAATCAGACTAGGCATGTGTGACACCCCTGCACTGGCCCAGTAATCAAGGAGCCTCAATCCTCACCACTGGCAACAGTGAGTGATGTACACAATGGGAGGATGATGAGTGCACACACGGTAAAGTGCAATTTCCCTTAAGAGCACACAGAGATCACAGTCAGTCTGGGGCTGGGTTCTCCCTCTTTCTCCAGATCCCCAATAAGACTCCCCACTGGCACAGTTATAGGGTTGAGATATCAGCTGAGTGGCCAAGCTAAGACATCCAGCACCCTCTCTGGGTCTAACCAGTGCTTCGTATCCCCCTGCCCAAGTAGCTGACACACACACACACACACACACACACACACACACACACACACACACACACACACACACACACACACACACACACACACTTTGAGATTTAAATTATACACACACACACACACACACACACACACACACACACACACACACACACACACACACACACACGCACACTCACAAGGCTGGCTCAGATTTACTAGCTATGCTCCCTTTTTCCCAGGCTAAAATGTAGTTCCAGCTGCCACCAGCCAACTATTTATCAGCTACATAAGGCCCTTAACAAAGGGTGTCCAATCCTACTGTGTAATGTTACTGATAATCTAAATTAAAGTCTGACCAAGAGCAAAGGCTCTTTAGGAGTGGCCTGTACAGTGTCACCAAACACATATGCAAGTACTCTAAGAGCTTAAATAAGTCTCACAAATATCAGCCCCAAAGATAGGTTTAAATTTAGAGTTCAAAATCACAGGAAATATTTAAAACAACAATGCAGAACAGTCTCAAATAAATACAGAAACATCTAAACTAATCTTTACTATATTCCTAACTATATCTATAAAGAGTTGCTATGCCCTAGAAATTTACTTACAGAGTAAGGCAACTGCAGATGGTGATGATGTGTGGATGTTCTTGCTAGGTCTAAGACAAAATACAAAATGCACAGTCTCTCTCTCTCTCTCTCTCTCTCTCTCTCTCACAGAGAGTTCTTAAATTAATATCAAATATTATTGCTGGGTTAGCTTGAATTACATCACTTTTTATCACCTGACATAAGTTCCCAGGTTAAACCCCCTTTTGTCAGAAACTAGCAGAATTTAACATCTCTGTGTAAAAAATACACATCTCTCATATGTTTGCAGTTGCTAGAAGACATTAAACAATAAAACACTTACAAAATAATGCAGAAGGCACCTTAGTTCTAGCCCTCCTATCTCCTTCCTGCATTGAAACTAACTTTTATAACACAATCGTAAAACAATTTAATTTCAACTTATTTTCTTGAAGTTTTGCAAGTTAGCTCTGTATGTTCCAGTTTCTACTATTAAAACATACATTTGCACAGGTATATAGTTTATATACATTTCTGTTCTTTTTCCAGTAGGGTACATTGCGGACACATCCTTGAAGCTCAGTAGTGTACAAACCCTGTTCAACATACACTTCTGTAACAGTAGTTTAAAATACACATAACATATGGTTCTCTTACATTCAGTAACACAAGCAATTGCATCACGCTGGTATTCGCAAATGACATATAACTATTTACAAAATTCCAGATAGCTGGGCTGTCAATATTTCCCTTGTGTCACAGCATGAGTTAAAGGATGAATTCTTGAAACATGTTATCAATCTTGTTATGCATGATAGGAATAGTGTAAAATGCCTAGGAGTTGCCAAACCTTCCTATAGCCAGTGAAGGATGATCTTCCTCAAACCAGAAGTCATCTTCAGAGTTTTCTTTGTGTAATGGATTCAAGGTTATCTGGAACATTGTTGGATTGCTGCTGGAAATTTTTTGGAATTCTTAACAGCTGATAACTTTATTCTTATAGCAGATATTTTAATTTTCTGTATATCTCCTTTATTCCCATATCTAATTGGAAACTATATTGCTGAATGCACAACAGTTTTCTCCTAAGTGGCATATCTGACATCATTTTGTCAAATTTAAGTTGTCCAAGACTGGACATATGCCTTAACATGAGAATGATGACTAGGGGTCGGTAGCTTTGTTTTCTGGGGTTTTATTTTAAATCCAGTAGAAGAGAAACTCATCTGATGATATTGTTCTGAGAAAATGATAATAATGCTGCTGGTGGTCATATTTCATTCACATTTTAAGGTGAAGTTTCTCACAGATAGTACTTCAGAATAAAGTGATTGCCATTCCAGTCAAAGGTAGAAGGGAGATGGGCACTGACACATTCTGGGACAAAATGCATTCACTTTATTTTGAGCTAATTCATGTGACAAAAAATAGCAAACCTCACTCAATGGACTTCAAACATGCCATCCTCAAACTACTTGATGAGAAAATATCAAAATTCACTTATCACTGCACCTCCCTGACCTTAATACATTAACAAGCTTCACTAGTGAATTCTGCACCCATTTAGAAAAATGCATAGAGTTGAAAGTCCCTACCAGAACCAAGCATCATCGGAAATTCAAAAATAAACCACTTTAGTGGTCCACAACCATAAATAATCCATACACCAAAAGAAACTCCTTATTTACTAAATCCAAAACCCTTCTTCTCAAGGATAATATCAAAAGTATTACTTAAAATGAAAAACAATATCAAGTCCATTAAAGGAGCCCATGAACGCTGGTCTCCTAACCATTAAATAAATAAATACATAAATAAAAACATTGATATAAATACATAGATATAAATCCTTCTTTAACTATGTTAGAATACACAATACCTACATTTCTCAGAACTCACTCATAATGATGCCTGCTATTCTGAAACACTAGAGATTGCCTGTCTCCTTGCAAATAAATTCAGTGCCAACTTTACCCATGAGACTTCTTTTCAAAGTCCTGAAATTTTGGAATCCACTACTCCCCTCAAATATCTTTAAGGCTCATTTCCTGAAAATGCTAACCAAAACGAAAAATATTACTGCTATGGGACTTGACAGTATACACGGTTGCTTAATTACTAGTTCTAAATATTGTCCTTGCAGACACACTCATGAAGCTATTTAAACTATGTTTATCTCCTGATTTTGTCCCTAATGAGTGGCACACTCTAGCACATGCTCTTCCATGTGGGTGGTTTTCTAACTGACCTGAGGAATTACAGACAGATCAGCCTTAAAAGCCTCATCTGCAAAAAACATTAAAATTAAACATATCATAACTGATCTCATAAACTATGATATCAAGAATCTTGCTAGATTTGTCCTCCAACAGTTTGGTTTTGTGAAGGAAAGATCTTATCTATTTAATTTGGTAATCTTCTAGAAAATGTTAGTATTACACTAAATATATGTAAATCTCTGTTGATTCATTTCTAAAATATGGACATCCAAAATGATTGCCACGTTATGTACTACATATAATTTCATGGTAGTATATGGAGCGTCAAGAAAAAAACAAACCTCTAACGTGCTTTTAAAGCATGAGATATGGCTGCAACAGCTCTGTCATACAATTTAATAATTGTTTCATACTCATCAAGCACTGCTACAGCTGGGTTATGGGTCTCACAAGTTATTACTTCACTCTCATCTGCCCCTGATGCCTCACATTTTCTGTTGGCAAAATTTTACTGATGTCACTTTAAGTCACTAATTTCAATTACAGCAGTATTTAAAATTTGCCATGACTTGTTCCTCCAATTATATTACTTCCTGCTTATACATAGCACTTGCTAAGTGCTTTACTGGCTTTCAAAGTCAGTAAAACACTTTGATTTTTTTCTCTCTTTTGTAAGAAGTAGTACATGGAGTAGATTAAACTCCATGCACTATGAAAAATTATTACTGGGTCTCATAAATTATAACCAGTTATTATGTGTTCTTGCAGGAGATTTCTTGGCATCTATTTTTCAAACACAAAATAACATGGTTACAATCAGAGACATAGTCATAGCACTCTATGGAGCTTCTATCCCCAGGCCTCCACTGAAAATAGATTTTTGACAGTTGGACTTCCATGGTCAATAAAGACAAATAAATAAATAAACAAACAAATGTGCTACAGAACCTTTAGATGTTTGGCAAATAGTGTACATGATGTATATTGATCTAACCACAGCCTTCAACACGATTCCCTATGCTGGCATCATACAAAAGCTAAACACTTTAAAAATCAAAACATATGTGGTAAGATGGATAGCAAGCTGACTGTAATACAAAACCCACACAGAGCAAGTTACAGGTGTCTCATCAGAAAGTATAAAAGTGACCAATGATGTCCCTTAGGGCTCAGTGCTGGGACTCCCAGCAGAGATCAGTGACATCTGGCTAATAAACCTTGCAGAAGACTGCAAATTAGGAGTGTTGTGAAGACACCTTATGACTCCAAACCCTCCAGAATGAACTGCCCCTTGTTAGTTTTTGGTGTACTAAAAATGGGCTCAAACTAAATGCTAAAAAGTTTAGTATCATCGGTTTTGGTAGACAACCCACTCCTCATCATAGCATAGAGACAATATGTCACTGCAAAATTAAAATGTAATCAGAGACCTAGGTATTTTGGTTGATAACTCCTCCTCTTTTGAGCATTATGTGCCAATGGCTGTCAGCCCACACATTTTTAACTGCATAGCCACAACCTAAATGACAGTTTGTTGTCATTTAGTGTGTATCTGTAACACAGGTTTTAAGGTGAATGTTTTACATCCAAGTGTAAATGCTCTGACTATTGCTTATGATCCAGGTTTGACACATACATATCTGGCTGTGTTTTCCAATGATTGATCTGCTGTCTATCTGATTTCAATTCACAGAGTGAACAGGATTCTGTTGTGTCAGTGTTAGCACTGCTGTTTGTAGACTGTGTGTGGCATGGTAGTTCAACATTGGTATTGCATCTCCCACACACACCATGGGTGTGATTTTAAAAACACTGATGACCTAGGTTGATTGACACTTGAGTAAGTACTTATTTGAGAGCAGCAATTCATACTCAGCACACCCTGCATGTCAACATTGGTATTATTTCTGTCTCCAATCCCTTGGCTGTTGTTTTTAAAAAATAGTTACAGCCTAGGTTGACTGTCATTTGAGCTGGTACCCATTTGATAGCAGCAGTTCATAATTAGCAAGCATGTTCATAAAGTTTTGCTTTGTAAGCCTTCTGATTCCTGGTTTTGAAGATACTGCATAATGTTATATGCAAGCAATACTGTTATTAACAGATATATTACATTCTGATATGTCTAAAGTTGTTTTGCTTGAACATATCACATTGTTTTCAGTGTTGTACTCATTATATTGATGTGTGTTCTGCCAAATATCATGCTGTCTGTCTCAGAAGGTTCTCATATGGTTTGCTTATTATCCACAATATTGTCTGATACTTTTCTCCTTATTTTTACAATGGCATGTTGTGGCTGCTAATATAAACCATTGAATGCAGACAGCAAAATATGTTTTTTGATCTGTGTGTATATAGAATTGTTCAGGAAAGAATACTGTTGTTCTTTTTAGGAGTATGATATATAGGGCTATAGGTACCTCTGTCCATAATGGATGTGTCTCAGTCCCTGTGTAAATTTTCATAACAGTACTGTGTTTTGCTATGATTTTCATGGGACTGTTCTGTGTGATAGACATTTTTTTCTGTTGTGTTTTGCAATTAATCTTTACACAGCATGGTATCCATGGACATTAGCCAGTCTATAGACAGCAATGTGCACATGTGAGGCCACTGCCAAATTCTTCCAAAGAGGATGGTGATGATGATGATGCCAAAGCACCTGGACCTGACACTGAATGAGACATTCTGCCTTCACCCTGGAGGAGACATCGCTACATCATGATAGAGATGATTTTTGGAAGGATATCTGAGAGATGATGACTGATGTGTTCTGAACCCAGATAAAGGACATAATGAGGACATTCTTCGATGAGATGGCATTGGCTATGAGGGAATCGTTCAGGATGATTGCTGATAAAATCATATAGGAGTCTGATCCACATCATAGTGGTCCCTTCAGTCAGTAGGCATTGTCTGTGTGCTCCACTTGTGCTATGCTGCCAAGATGTTGATTGCCATTTAATAGAATAAACTGTGTATGCACTCTTGTGCAATCGTACTATGTATCTGTCATACTTATATGTTATTATTGTGTGACATTTACTCTGGTTTCAATGTGTGCATGACACGTTAACACATTACACTATCCACATACATTCAACTGTCCATGCATTGTGGTAGTTAACCTATTGATAGTGCTGTAATAGGCAGCCTGTAAACATGTGTCTTACTGGGAAGACTGACAGATAATATATGTTTCCCATAGTCCAGCACTAACAGTGTCATATGCTTGGATGTTTGTTTTGCCATATCAGGTATGTGCAACATACAGACATGTAATTCCACATGTTTTTGGATGACAGTTGTCATGATGTTCTACTGTGATGATGTGGTGTTGTGTCATGGTTGGGCGATACTGATGCCATGTGGGATCCTATACAGGTATAACCTATCTACGTGCAGCCTGCTTTCCTGACTATGTCAATCAGCAAGGTAACGTTAATATGTACACAATACTACATGTTACACATTCTTTCACAGTACTTTACACCATATTTATTGTATGCAGCATTTCCACACTCATGATGTAGTGACATTGTTGTACACCTTCCATAAATAGTTGTACACATTATGACTGTATATGTATTTGTGCAAATAGTCAGATGCATACTGCCACAAAAAATGTAGCTTCGACATGTGAGCATTCAGTGATGTAATGATGCTCACAGGCATGTCTTCTACTCCATAATGAGCATGGTGGTTGACATAAACCAGCATTTCTTTATTTGACATTTTCATGATAGTATAAATGTATGTGATTGCAATTTTTAACATACCTACCTATACATGTTGATGTCACATGATAGCACATTACTGTCTATGTGCATTTTATATATGTTCAATTTTGTGGACATTGTCCATTTGACATACATTTTCTATTTGTTTAAAATGTCTGTCTCTGTGTCTTCTATATCTGTGTGCTTTACATATGCATTTGCATTGTGTCAACTTACCGTGTCTTGGTATATCCTGATGTGGTCCCAGGTTGTCTAACCCCCTCCCACCTTAATATTTCCCTAGTATTTTTGACTGGTATATTTGCCTTTGTTAGAACTACTGCCCATTGTAATTTATTAATCTGACACAGTGAACATGTGCCAAATGTATGTCCATTTTACAATGCGGGGCATCTGCACACAAGTTACTGGCTATTGCTTGCAGTACATACTTGTTCTCATTTTACTTGTATGCTACCCAGTGTAGTTTTTTCCCATTCATGTGCACAACTTGCTATATTCATTATTCTGTAAGGTTACATTTTTTTAACATATTATTACATCGTTGCTGTATCTGTGAGTACTGACCTTGATTTCATATACATTCCACTTATGCCACTGACACACATACATACACACGTACACCTGTGTGTTGCTTTTGGCGTGGCATATGTGTGGAACATTTACACATCCATTACACATTTGCATTGGTTGTGTACACCTACTTTGTATGTAGTAGCCTTTGTTGCTCTTCTGTAGTACTTCTGTTTGGCACTGTGCTTTGTTGTTTGCCTTTCACATGCATGGTTGTAAGTTTGGTTCTGTCTTCTGGGCTTTGTACCATTGTTTGACTTGCATTTGCTCATCTGTGATGTTGCTTGGCTAACACCTGCACTGACAGACTATTTGGATACGTATTTAGTCATCCAATTTGTACTGTGAACCTTATGTAATTTTTATTTTATTTATTTTACATTTGATGACCAGGATAGTCCAACTGGATAAATGTCCATTTTCAGTGGAGGCCTGGGGAGGAAAGAACAGATAGAACATAACAAATATGAGTCAAACATATTTACAAAGCCCTCTAGTAGGTACATGCAATATACACAGTGCGTAATAGTACACAAAAACAACAGGTTGCAGCAAGCTATTATGAGCAAGAGATGCGTACAATATTCATTTAAATGAGGCATTGAATAAGTAATGATTAATCGGGGTTATTACAGGGACAGAGCCAGTGCTCTTTAAAAGACTGTTTGAGGCCTTTTTTGAAGAGCCTTAAAGAAGGTTTGAGGGTAAGGTTAGATGGAAGTGAATTCCAAGTTTTACCAACGACGTTGGCAAACAGGGAGTTGCCAGCTGAGTTAATGATTTTGTGGGTTTGGACCAACAGTTTATTGGAAATCGTTGTTGCCTTGAATTACTGTATGGCTTTATGACATTTTTGAGTGCCGGAGTATTTTTAGGATGGTACAGAATTTTGTGTGCTACTATAAGCTGATTGAATAGAAGTAGGCTAGGCAGTTCTCGCCACCCAAGAAGACTGAGATTTTGACAGTGATGTGTCCTATATGTTGAGCCAATGGCAAATCTGGCAATATGGTTGTAACAGTGAGAGAGCTTACTAGTATAGGGGAGGCATATAGAAGGGTAGGCAGTAGGTGTAAGTGGGCAATTGCAGTCTTAGCTAATGGAGTTAGAAAAGGTTTGCTTCTATATAATGAGCCAAGCTTCTTATTAATAGTTTTTATAGTTTTATTGATATACAGATCAAATTTGAGATTATTGTTCAATATTACTCCTAACCTTAGTATGGTCATCTGGGGGGGATAGAGGTACCATTGTTGGATGTTATGGAGAAGGAAAATGGGGTGGGATCTACTGGTGGGGGTAAAGAGGAGCAGTTTAGCTTTGTTTGGATTTAACAACAGACAGTGATTAGAGAGACAATTTTCAACTGTGTTAAATGTGTTTTGTGTTAAGGTTTTCAGGTCTAAAGGGGAGGGGACTGTACAGATCAGGGTAGAATCATCTGCATATTAAAGGCAGGTTTATCAGGGATGGCAGTATGAAGATTGTTGATGAAGATAGAAAACAGTAGAGGACCTAGAATAGAGGCCTGAGAGACACCAAAGGTGAGAGGTAGCAAGGTGGACAGTTTGCCTTGCCATAATACAGCCTGTTGTCTGCCATTCAGATAGGATAGGAACCACTGAATAGCATGGTTATCTAGGTAGATGGATTTTAGTGAATGGATGAGTAAAGGCCTTTGACAGGTCTATAAATAGGGCTGAAGATAGCCTGTTGTTGTTCCTATTTTGGAATATGGTATTTGTAAAAGAAAGGAGGGCGGAGGTGGTGCTATGATGTGGCCTAAAACCATACTGAGAGTTGTCAAGCAAACCGTTCTGAATGAGATAGTCCATAAGCTGCTTATGAATGCACATCTCCATTAATTTGGCTAGTGGTGAGAGAATGGCAATGGGTCTGTAGCTGGACAGTTCTTTTGAACTTCCACCTTTGTGGAGTGGGCTAACATGGGATATTTTCCAGATTGAGGGGATAGTTTCATCAGTTAGTGTTCTATTGATTAGGATAGAGATGGGGAATGCTATGGCACTGGCAGCTTTCTGTAAGTACTCTGCAAGAAGGAGGTCAGCAGAAAGAGTGGTTGGTTTTAGTTTTTTGATAAGGGATCAGATAAAAGTGGTAGAGACAGGTTGGAAGTTAAAGGGGGGATGAAAACTGGGTGTGTTAGTGGGAAAGTTAGAGTGGGTGGGAGTAAGTTGGTTAGCTAAGGACTGAATAGTTTCAGTGAAAAAGTTATTAAAGGCAGTACAACAGTTTCTGGGGATTTATGGGTGTAGTTTGATGGGGTTAGGGTAGGAGATTGTCCTGGATGAAGAAGTCGGTTAATACCTGCCCAAAACTTTTGGGGATTGTTTTGGTGTTTAAATTGGAGGTTCTGGTAGTAGTTTTTTTTGTCTAACAAAATGTTTTTTTTTGTATCATTTTTAAGTTTACGATATTTCATTTGGTCAAGGGGGGCTTTAGTTGTTTGCCATTTGGTCCAGCCTATATTTCTAAGTTTGATTTTTATCTTAGTTTCCTTTGTGAGCCATGGAGCAGTATTAGATTTAGTCTTTATATATGTGCAGGAGCATGGGAGTCAAGAATGCTCAGGAATTCATTAAAGAAAGTTACGGCTTCATTTAGTGGCAGATTTTTTAGGATTGACCAGTTGACCGATTTAAGTTAGTTTAGGAAGTTAGTAGGATTGAAGTTTATGGATACCATAATACCATACAACATACAGTTACTATTGTTCATACACATCCAGGTGTGACGACTTCATAGTTTGCAACATGTGGTAACTTGATAGTACATTAGTAGATGTGTTTTTTCTGCATTTCACAATGGCTGGTATGAATCCCTACCCTGTTTGTCAACTTTCCATTGCCTGTGTTGTGCTGAACACTATCTGCTTTGTCTGTGTTGTGTTGTGCTCTTTGTTCTATGGGTATATCTGCTGTGATTTACTTCACCTCCTCTATCCCTATGTTTATCTATCCCTCCATTCTTTAAAAAACAGAAAAAATAGAGCCTATTCCCACAAAAAAACATTGCCCATACCCCTCTGACTCTCCCTCAGATTTACCTGTTTTAACATCCTACTTGTTTGTCTCTCTTCTTCACCCATAGTCCACAACTTCCTTCCTATCTTCCACTTTCTTTTGTGTGTGCATTACTTATGATCCCCACACACACTATGGTGATGTGGTGTTGATTGCCCCTTGCCTTTAATTTTTTTATTAAGAAATGTATGCATTCAGAATCAGAATCCGTAAGTCCAAGCCAATATTTTTTTAATGTTACATTATATTATGTAGATATCTGTAGTTGTCTCTGAGTTTAGTGTAGTGAGTGATGTGGATATATATATATATATATATATATATATATATATATATATATATATATATATATATATAGATATATATATATATATATATATATATATATATATATATATATAAATGTGTGTGTGTGTGTGTGTGTGTGTGTGTGTGTGTGTGTATGTATCACAAATAGTCTTGTGGCTTGGAAGAATGTATTATAACTTAGTGGATAGGATATGGAAATATCCGTGGTTGTTTGAGATGTTTCTGTGTTTACTCTTGCAAGTTTATGTTATACATGACATGCTGCTTACTTTGGGATACTTGGCATTTTTAGTGGGTTTTTTTTTTTTACTCACAATGGCGCCAGTGACATTCCATACTTGTCTGTAAACTTATTGTGCAGATTTTTGGACAACCATTTGTTGTCGTTACAAATTACTTGCACATTTCTGTAGTGTGCCATTGGAACTGGGGTACTCCATTGTGTGCTGAGGTATTCTGAGTTTCTTGTCATAAATTAGCATATTATAATGTTATCCGAAGTTTTGTGCTGATATCAGCATAATGTGTTGGATTCCACAAGTTTTACGGAATCTGGCCCAGAATATGTCGGTGGTGTAAGTCAATAAAATAAATAGCCACAATCAGTAGTGACACTGCATGAGCCATTATATAAATCAGTGCAACCAAACATATACGTTATGTTTAATGGCATCATATTGAAATGTCAGTACTTGTAATTCTGAGTACAGACACACTGAAAAAAGGGTCTACTTCACTTTGTCAAAAAAACCTATTTGTCGAATACCTTTTTTTGTCAAACCTTATTCATCAAAGCCTTAATCCATTGAACGTTAATTGAAGCAACATTTTTCCCAGGGGAAAAAATACTTGGCCAAACAAATGAGCACACAATATTCATCAAAATTTCAAACCCACCCCGTTGGGGAGCTGCAATCCCACACCCCCCCACACCCCCCTAACAAAATACACCAACTCTGAGATTGCAGTACAGTGGGGAAAACGGCAAATTCCTGATGATAGCCAAGCATTTTTTCCCTGGGAAAAATTTTGCTTAACTGGACATTCGATGGATTAAGGCTTTGATGAATAGGGTTCAACAAAAAGGTATTCGACAAATAGGTTTTTCAACAAAGTGAAGAAGTCCCCAAAAAGTCCAAAAATGCATGAGAAGAGCAAATATAGAACATCTGTCTTTTCTTTTAAATTTGTTTTTTGCAGAGAGGGCAAGCCCCCTGCACCCCCCCAAACTTATATATACCAAATCTGAGATTTCCATACCTAAGTGTTGGTATATAGGAATCTCAGACTTAACATATGTAACTACATTTTTTCACCCATTCAGTCTCAACACTTCAGGACTCACTAAAGTAGGTCCGATATTTCAAATGGTTACCATTTCTGAGATATGTCATCAGCACTAAATACCTTTTACAATCAATTTATACAAATTGTTCCACCTAAGAAAAGTCACTCATGAAAATCTCCAAAGAATACATATACTCCAGAATTCATGAAGCTGATTTTTCTGTGCAGGAACAGTGTAACCATTCCTGCACCAAATATGGCTGCCGAGAAATCCAGCAAACAGCTGATCTGATGTGCATGACCATGCCTACACTGTTCCTGCACAGATATGCCTGCAGAATGCTAATTACCTCATTTACTGGTAAAAGCCATGCAAATGAGGTGAATTAGTGATTCACCAAGTAGCCAGGTATCCTGCAAGAACAGTGTTATTTGCAGAAATGTATTCGGTTACTTCTTCTTCTTCTTTCGGCTTTTCCCGGTTAGGGGTCGCCAGCAGGATCACCAATCCACCTGCAGCATGTCTTTGGGATGTGGGAGGAAACCGAGCACCGGAGAAAACCACGTGACCCACAGGGAGGACATGCAGACTCTGCACAAAGGGCACCCCCCGAGCCGAGAAAACCGAGAACCTCTTGCTGTGAGGCAGTATGAAATGTATTCGGTTACTAATGAATATATTTCTACAAATAACAAAACAGAGGCATGACAGCTCTCAAAAAAGCATGTATTACAGTGGTTAGGCATGCCAGTGGCCAAATATATGGCCATTGGCATGGAAAATGTTTTTGTCGGCCATTTAAGCATAGGGCAGTGGTGTGCAAATGGGATCAGGTGGAAAATATAAGAAAAAAAGGTGAAATTTTAGGGGAAATCTGCATTTTGCCATTATAGTCTATGGCGTGCAGAATGAAATCAATACCAGGAACAGTGGTTTTCAAGGGGAAAAGCTCTGTGTAAGTGCAGTAACTATGGACTAAGGCAGTGGGGTATGCAAATGAGGGGAAATTTACTGAATCACAAAAATCTTCTAAGTTCCAAACTGCACCTAACCGTGTAGGTGCTCTAGCATGATGGTGTAACTAGAAGGAGCAACAGACATGAAAAAGGGGTATGTAAAGCATGTTGTAAGCACATTGGAGCCCTAAGGAGCAGAAATAAGCTTAGCTAAGCACAGCTAAGCAAGGGTGTGTGTCTGAGGCCGTATTGACTAATTCCATGAACTGAGGAGTGTGTTCACACCCAGAAGAGGGCCATTTCTTACTGTTTACATAAGCTAAACGGGTGTGCGCAGCACGCACCCAGTCTAAAAAAAAAAAATAGCAGGACTGTTTACATTTGGGTACCAGGTTTGCGCCTCGGGGTTTAAAAGGGGAGCAAATGGGAAGGGGAAAAAGAAAAGCAAAAAAGGAAAATAGCAGAATTAAAGCACTTAAGTACAAATAACATAGCTGGCAGGTGGAATGCATCATAGTCAGTCAATCATGCAGTCAGCATCTGCAGCAAAACAGTATAAAGTATGGAAACACCTTACAGTCTGTTTTTCCCACAAACTCTGCACCATTGGTATACACATTTGGGGGAATTTTAACTGGATAAATGTTTGGGGCTGCCATTGCTTTGATCTATCAGTATATGCTAGAGGCTGATGGTGGAGAGGAGGATAATGCTGACAACCACCACAGACCAAGGAGGAGGAGAAGAGTGTAACTTACCAGAGGCTACATGATCTGGAGATTGTAGAGCACTACAGGGTGGACAGAGACATACTTCAGCAAATCAACAAGCTGTGCCAGCCTCAACTCAAACCTAGAACCAACAGAGGGGAACCCAGCCCAGTGAATACCAAGGTATATGTAGCCTTAAGAATTCTAGCTACAAGTACTTTTCAAAGACCTACTGGGGACATCATGGGGGTCTCACAGGCATCTACATCCAGGGTACTCCACCAGTTCCTGGATGCCATGCTACCACATGCCAGTGAGCACATTTACATCCCCAACACCCGTGAGGAGAGGACCAGCAATATGCATCTCTTCCACTGTGTAGTTAAATACCCAGAGGTACTAGGTGCCATAGATTGCATGCATATCCACATCAAAGCACCACCTGGTGAACAGGGTAGGATCTACATAAACCGCAAGGAATTCCCCACCATCAACTGCCAGGTCATGTGCAATGCCCAGGGATTATCATGAATGTGTGTGCTGGTAGCCCTGGAAGCTATCACGACTCCCACATCTGGCATTCATCACAGCTGTACCAGGCATTTGCCAGTGGGGGCATCCCATATGGCCATCTGGTGGAGGATGCTGGCTATGCAGTGGAGCCTTGGATGATGACACCCATCAGAAATGCACACCCACCCACACAAGAATGCCATAATGAGGCAGACACACAAACCAGGATCATTATAGAGCATGTGTTTGGGATTATAGAGCATGTGTTTGGGGTGCTCAAGTTGCTCCCTTAACATATCTGGTGGAGCCTTGCAGTACTCTCCAGCCACATTTGCACACATGTTCACAGTAAGTGGCATGCTACACAATATGATCCTGCAGAAACAGTTGCAGCAGGAACAGCACGAGGAAGAGCCACACAGCCCACCACCTTTGCCAAGGTCCCCACAGGCACAGAGAGACTCACAGGAGGAGGCCCCTGAGCCTGCTCCTGTAGGCAGATGGAGGCATGCCCAGTATGCTCAGGCCTTGGAAAAGAGGCAATGCATAGCACACACACTGACACTGTAGGGTCCGCAGGGACTGACACCTCTCTTGACTTGTAGAATGGATGACACACACATTACCTGTAACTTACCATGTATAGGCAGTGCACTGTGTGCATCTAACATAGGCAGCCCTCAAGCACCATCCTCACAAGTGCCACAAGCACATGGTAAGTCAGTCTCCTTAACAATGAAGTAATGGATTAGTATGTTTTGCTCGCATATCTATGGTAATGCTGCATGCATGCAAGGGAATGGGGTGGCCTGCTGGGATAGCATCACACAATTGACAGCTATGTGGGACACCTGGAGATGTCTGGCCAAAACTGGCCTCCACACACTATATAGTAGTACCCAAGGTGGCAAATCCCACTGCAGTATATGTGTGGTGACAACTAACTGGGGGGGGGGGGTCATAGGTCACAGGCATGAATGTCAGGGTGGGGATCCAATACTCACCTCTCACACTCACACAGCAAGTCAACTGTAGAAAACCACAGAAAAATGTCTAGTAAAGGCACACAAATGGCAGCAATGTTGAATTACCCCCCTACAGACACACAGTGATAGTGCAGCAGGACCAGCAATTGCAGTAAGGCTATGAAGGGTAAGAAGTCTGAAACACAAATGTATGCCAGTACAATCTGAGCTGGGCTCTTTAGTAAATGGAACCAAAATGTAAAGCAAATATCAGCACAGTCTGTGCAAATGTGTACAGTTGACAGGTGTGCCTGCTCCCATATACCCACACAAATGCAGTAACATGTATGTTTGCAGGGAAATAGCAGCATAGCACACACTGGCATGGCTGTACCAATACACATGAAAACATGTTGCCTGTCCACAATATGCAAGGGTCAATGAGCTATGTGTATGTGTATGTGTGGTTAATACTGTCTGGATCTGGCCAGCACATTATCCTGGCAGTCATCTTGTAGTACCCTAGGTACAATGCTGCATTTGACAGGGACATGTGCAGATAACTGCCATGCCAACGATTATGCATGTCAGTGACACCCACTACTCTGCCACTGATATACCTGGAAGTCACAGTGCTATGTTGAATATACTACATGTATTAGTCACATCTTGAAGGATGTGTAGCAGAGGTGCCAAGGCTTTTGTGAATATAAGTGCTTTTTGGTACTGTTGCCACTGCTCATTTTCAAAAATTCTTTTTTCCTATGTTTGCTTTTACATATAATGGCCATTTGTGCACAGTTGAATGTACTCTGTACACACAAACATAACTCCCAACCTCTGAAAGCAAGATGTCTGGACAAGGGCAGAAATAAAAGTCGAACAAAGGCACAATGATAGGCATGTGTTGTAAATATCACCCTTACATATTGAGAAAGTTGGTAGGGTGAGGGGTTTGTAGTAGTGGGAATTATCTGAAGGTTATGTAGTCTGAAACAGTAATGTCTGTCATTATTTTGTAACATCACTCTTCAGTTATATATAACTAACTTGTCATAAAAAACACAAGTTTATGTAGAAAGGATGAAACCTCTAGCCAAACACCTGGACAATCTGCCAAAAAATGTAGAGGTGAGAGGTATGCCCACACAAGGATATGAGATCTCAGGTTAGAAAGATACCACACAAGCAGGAGATCCCCGGCCAGTATATCACCAGGTTGCTGGACTGTTTACATAGCCGTGTCATTACTAAACTGGCTGTAGCCACACCTCACAAATGGCCTTGTTGGGCAAGAATTTACATAGCTGCCCTCATAATATGGGTGTATGCATCATACAACTAGTATTGCTCTTTTAAAGCACTATGATGATCTGAGGATGTCTGGCACTAGGTAATGACACAATACATTGCAGTTTCAGACCACAGATGTTCAGAAAATGTCTGCTAAACAAACCAAGTACCCTGAGGAAAGTCCTGTGTACTCCTGAGAGGTATGACTTAGCACAAAAAACCCTGGACTGGAGTACACCTATCTCTGAAATGGAGTCACACTCTAACTATAGAAGGTCACACTGGGCATGCTCCTACACTTAGAGAGTCACAGGCATGTTGGAACCCACATTGGAATATATGATTGCATTGTGTATATGTGTCTGTGCATACAGACAGCTATGTACACCTCAACTGCCCCCCCACACACACATCAGACAGAATTGCCCTCAGCTAGCTGGAGGTGGCCCATATGTGATATAGCTGCTTCTATTGCATGAGATACATACACATATATATGGGCAACAGATAACCTATGTCAAGCATACATACACATAGATGTGGGGAAGTGAGAGACAGACAGTGATAGAAAGAGAGACACAGGGGGACACAGACAGAGTGAGTCACACACATGGATACCCTGAATGGCATACAGTGATGTCTTGCTGTGGACAGTGGCATACCAGTTGTAAACAGTTGCACATGCCAGCATAAAAGGTGAGCCCCAATGTGTAACAGTACTTAGGTTGAGTTTATAATATCACATCACCTTCTTGTGTGTGTGTGTGTGTGTGTGTGTGTGTGTGTGTGTGTGTGTGTGTGTGTGTGTGTGTGTGTGTGTGTGTGTGTGTGTGTGTGTGTGTGTGTGTGTGTGTGTGTGTGTGTATTAGGAGACTCTTTCCACTCAGTACACTTCACATTTCCCTACTTCACAAGATCTGCAGCTGTCATTCACCTTAGAAGTACCGTTGGACACCAATCATCCCTATAAGCTCTGTAGCATGTGCGACAACTGTATAACACTATAGTACAAATAACTAGATAGATAGGGGTTCTAATCTCAATACTGGCAACCGTGTGCATGTTTGTGTGTGTGTGTGTGTGTGTGTGTGTGTGTGTGTGTAAGTGCGCGTGTGTGTGAGACACTTTTGTATGTGAGAGTGAGGGAGTGCTTGTTTGTTTGTAGGTGAAACAGTTTTAGGCCATTCCCACCCACAACACTTCCCATTGCCCCACTTTATCAGTCCTGCTGATGTCATTCCCCTTATCAGCACCTTTGGCCAGTTGGCAGCCCAGTAAGCTCCATAGAGCATGTGATAACTGTATAATACTATACTACAAATCATTAGCTAGACAGGGGTTTTAATCTCAGATCTGGTAAAAGAGTGTGTGTGTATGTTTGTAAAAAGAAGTATTTTGATAAGTCTCCCAACCACTGCTCTACTTTTATCAGCCCTGCTGATGTCATTCCCCTTATCAGCACATTTGGCCAGTTATCAGCCCAGTAATCTCTGTAGTGTGCATGATAACTGTGTAACACTATAATACAAATAACTAGCTAGGCAGAGGTTCTACTCTCAGATCTGGCAAATGTGTGTGTGGTTGTATAAGTGTGTGTGTAAGTTTGTAGGAAGAAGTATTTTGATAAGTTTCCCACCCACTGGCCTACTCTATCAGTCATGCTGATGTCACTCTCCTTATAGGCTCATAGCTGTGTACTAGGGTAATGGCTCTGGAGTCTTTACAAGCCTAGCCCATAGAATTGCCACCCGGCATTAGTTACCAGTGCCTCCATCAAGTAGATCCATGGGAATGATCCCTAGGGTGAAGTTTCTATTACACATCCACTCATCAAGATTTCTCTGGAACAGGGTCATCTAGGTTCTTTTCTTGACATGTATGGGAAGTCTATTCCAGAGCATGTGCAGTCTCTGGGTGAGGAACCTGTCCCTCCAGCATGTTGTGTTGATCGTGGCAATGAAGTTGAGGTCCCTGCAGTGTGTGGTGCAGAGAGATTGGGATGTCTTTAGATATAGCATTTGTAAAAGCGCTGTGTCAGACATGGCTTTGCAAGTCAAGCAGAGACTAAGTAGGTGAAATGAGACAGAGAATAGCTGGAGTCTTTTGAGTCTGTGTAGGACAAGTGTTTAATGCCTAAGATCCTCTTTGTGAGGTACTTCTGTGGCTTCTCCATCTGTTGCAGGTGTCTAGTGAGGTACATGCCAAATGGGCCATTATACTTGATGATTAGTCTAATGAGGGAAGAGTACACAGAGACAATGACCTCTTTCTTCCTGGATGCAAAACCCTTGGTAATGAGATGCGCCACATAGAATGATTTTCTGACCACAGTGGCAATGTGGTGAGTAGAGGAGAGGTTGATGTCAACCTGTGTCCCCAGATCTCTTATAACACCTACAGTGTTCAGTGGGCTCCCATTGATGTGGTACTTAGTGAGAATTGAGTTTTTACCAAAGTGGCTGATGATGCATTTTGTGGTGTTAAGCTTCAGGCCATGATTTCCACACCAGTCAGTGGCCTCAGTAAGGCCTTTCTGTAGGACATCTGCATCACTTGTGGAGTTAATGATGGCTCCCAGCTTGCAGTTGTCTGTGAACTTGCTCAGCCAGAGTTCATTTGTGTTGTCTTGGACTCCTGAGAAGTAGATGCTGAACAGGAGAATACTCAGGAGTGATCCCTGTGGAACTCCACTAGTGACTGGTTGACAGTCTGACTTGGAGCTCACTGCTTTCACACTATGTGTTCTATCTGTGAACCAATTTGCAACCCTCCTAGTGATATAGGGATTGATGCCTGGTTTGGTGGGTTCATCAATAATTCCTGACTGAGGAGTGGTATCAAGAGCCTTGGCCAGATTGATGTAGGCTGTATGCAGTGCCTTACAGTCATACACAGCCCAGGTAGCTGACTCAAAGAAGTTAACCAGGTTGAGCAGGCATGATCTCCATTTTACAAAGCAAAACTGCGTGAGGTCCAGAGTTAGGAGATTACCTATATGTTTGTTGATCAGGTCCCTGATGATGCACTCCATAGCTGTACATATTAGACTTGTCACACTAATGAGCTGATAATTCCCAAGGTCTGTAGTCACTACCCCTTTATGGAGAAGGATGACTGCAGCAGTGCACCATTTGGGAGGGACAAAGCCTGAGGTGAGGCTGTGACTGAACAGTGCACACAGATGTGGTGCCAGTTATCTTTGTAGTTTATGTAGAACACAGCCAAGGATAATTTTAGGTCCCATAGAAGCTGTATTATTGCCCGTGGACAATGCAGGTTTAGCCTGGGTGGCAGGATTCCTGGGTTCCTGGCATTCTTCTGGAATTATGATTGTTCTCTTGTGGGGAGAGGAAAAAGGTGGCACTGAATGTGTTGTCAAGAATGTTGGGAATATTTGTTGGCTGAGTATAGGAGGTAGCATTATGCAGTAACTCAGAGCACTTTTGGAAATTTCTGTGAAGGTTCTTGATGTAACTATCAAAAGCTTTGTGATTGTTGTCAGTGTCTGCTGCAATTCTACCATCATAGTTAGCTTTAGATGATTTCATGAGGGATCTCAAGTTGTTGTTGAGGCTTATAAGGGAGTTTTACCACTCTTGGGACTCCACCTTTTTCTGCAACAGTTTATTCCTTCTGTTGTACAGGTTATTAATGGCAGGGGACCACCAGATTGGCCTCCAGTGTTTGGATGAGAGTGCCATGGTTCTGTTGAGTATGGCTAGTTCCATGCATTGATGTACATGTTTGTACAGTGCATTTGTTTAAGATTCAACAGTCATGCAGGTATTTTCCATTGGCATGGGTGCTATGAAGTTAGCCATCTTTGTTTTTAGGAGTCCAAAGTCAGCTTTGGAGATGTTTTTCAAGGTGGTTACCTTTGCGGGCGGTGTGGGTGAGATGTGGATTTTCATGGTGATCACTCTATGTTGGATCTGACCAGGTAGGGATTGACTACTGTTGTCAAGCAATGGTCCAGTATGTTAGTAATCAACACAGGGCAAGAATGTTGCTTCCTCTACTGGATGTCAGAAAGAGCATTGGGAGTGATGAATTCCAGGAAGCGTTGGGCCAGTGTATTGGTACTTGAGTATCTTTCCCAGTTGATGGAGGGGTAGTTGAAGTCTCCTAGCATGAGAGTGTTGGTTTGGACCTTGATAGATTCTAGGGTGTTGTGGAATGTGGATTGAGAGTCTAGGGACATGGATGGGGACCTATAGCAGGCTATTACCTAGATTGCACTATTACCCAATGTAATTTGTACCTGAAGTATCTCAGATGCATTATGCTGGGATACTAGTCTGGAGGTGTGCATATCCTTTATGAATATGAAGACATCACTGCCTTTGGAGCTGTGGTCCATGTTTTGGGTTTACAGGTGTGGAATGAGTTATAGCCTGGTAGTGCAGGGGTGCTGTCTGCTTTTGTAAACCAGGTCTCCATTACAGCACGAATGTCAATGTTCTCCATTTTGAGGAGTGCTTTGAGTGACTGCATCTCGAGATGTAGATGTCTAGTGTTGCGCAGTATGACCCTCAGATTGCATTAATGTATAGCTGTTATAGTGGTAATTTGATTTAGAACACCACCTAAAAAGGCACTACAGGGTTGGCAAGACAATTAGCCAGTACCTGAAATCCAAGGGTTAACAGATGCAGGCCATCTCTGGCATGCCATCGCAGTATGTAAATCATGTAATCCCAAGCAGACAGATACTGGATCTCCTGACAATGACCCCAGACACTTAAGTCAATTGTTGAAATCAATCATTTATTGTTCGTACTGTGGCATCATTCTGTGTGACAGTAGTATACTGCTCAGGGCTACTGTCATAACTGCCTGGCCCACATAATCTGAGAGCTCCACCATGTCTCTTTTCATGTAGTCCAGGGAGGTGCATCTCAGGTCATTCACACACACATATGGACAATGACAAAGTGATACTTGTAGTTGTTGTGGAGTGACCTGACTGGGTGTGTTATGTGTTGGATTCTGGCACCTGATAGACAGCTGACTATTACCTTCTCCATGTTCAACCTAGTGAGTGGGACATCTGTGTGCCTCACTATTGAGTCACCTATGATTACTGTATTGGGCAAGGTGGTTAGCCTTAAAGGCTTAGGTTGAGGGGCACACTGTGTAGGTGAGATATATGTCCTGTGGTTTGTGCTGTGTTGTGGTGGTTGAGTGGGTGTCTGTCTTGGTGGTCTCTGCTGTTTGGGTAAATGTCTATTGAGAGACTCTGTGAAGGTGGGTGTGTGTTCTTTGTTTGCATGTCAGATCTGTGACTGTGGGTGTTCTGGAGGGGTATGTGTTCCATGTGGTGTGGTGCAGGTGTTGACCCTTCTTCTCTTGACCAGCTAATCAAGTCTTCACCGGAGAGTGGATATCTTCCAGTTTGGTGATATATGGGTATCTCTCACAAGTCTGAGTGTTGGGAGTTTAGAGGAGAGGGTTGTCTGTGTACCGGAGGCAGTTGCAACAGTGCCTCAGCATGTCCAAGTGCACCATGTTAATGGGCAAAAACACAGAGAACTGCACTTTAATCATGCCAGGAGGGGTGGTCATAACTACTATGTACTGGAGCTAATTCCATGAGGAATGACTACTGCTGATGCTCTCAGGTGTTCTAGGAATAATTGATACAAAAACCTGTTGAAATGCAAAGCTATTAGGCTATTTGAAGTGCAAGAGAGAAAGAACTAGCAAGATCTAAGGGAAAAACTGAAGGCAGACTTTCTGGCACCTGTAATAGTTTACCTCAGCTTTGCAGGTATCAGTGCCTTTGGCCAGTTGTCAGCCCAGTGAGTGTGTGTGTGTGTGTGTGTGTGTGTGTGTGTGTGTGTGTGTGTGTGTGTGTGTGTGTGTGTGTATCATATACTGTATGGGTTATACCATTTTGAGTTGTGTACCACCCTGTAAACTTCCCATCACCCTACTTTACTAGGCCTGCTGATGTCATTCACCTTAGAAGTACCTTGGGAGTCGATGAAATTATGTAAGCTTCGTGGTGCCACTGATAACTGTGTAACAATATAGAATAAATAACTAGATAAGTGGGCCTTCTAATCTCAGCAATGGCAACTATGTGTGTTTGTGTGAAAATCCTATACTGTGTGGGTTATACCATTTTGAGTTGTGTACCACCCTATAAACCTCCCATCGCCCTACTGTACTAGGCCTGCTGATGTCATTCACCTTAGAAGTACCTTGGGACTAGGTGAAATTATGTAAACACTGTGGCTCATCTGACAACTGCATAATACTATTGTAGTAATAACTAGATAGCTAGATGTTCTAATCTCAATACTAGCAACTGTGTGTTTGGGTGAAGATCATATATTTTGTGGCTGATACTATTTTGATGTGTATACCATCTACACCTGTTTACTACCTCCCTATGCATTACTTTATATAGCATGGTAACAGTATCTGCCTCACATGCAGCATGTTAAACAATTGTGCAGGCCATACCAGTCCTCTGTACAGATGTCTATGGAATATTCAGATGTTTGCAACCTATATGTGGTCTGTATCCCTTAACAGTGCCCATGTATGTGATATTGTTGCCAAATCAGCCACAGTGAGTGTAGAGACATACATGCCAGCATCAGGCATCATACCTGACTGAAACATCATGTTGATATAACATCTGCTACACTATCACTTGTCCAGGCATGCAGGAATAGTACATGACTCCACATGCTATTTCTGGTGGGCTATCTCACCATCCATGAAGGCATTCAGAACATTACATGCTGTAAGAGGTAATGTGTTATGTCCCGTGCATATAATCTATGTGGGGCATGTCATGTGTATGTAGTACATCAAAGTGGAAATGTAGGTTTACTAATCCATCTATTGCCAACTGTGTTTGTATTACTGAGTGCACATCCCCTGTGTCAGTCCTTACTGAGTATATCGAAAGAATATACCATTTTGCCTCCCTGTTCCACCTGGTGAACTCAGGAATACATACCACAAACCCGTCATACACAGTATCATGCATGCCCTCATCAACTGCATCAGGGTTGAGTGTATGGGAAAGAAATGTGACCAAAGAAATGGCATGGCCAACAGGTGTTGCAGGTGAATCTGTTGCAGTTAATGTAATGGTTATGCTTGTGAGGGATCTGCTGACAGTACTGCAGTAACCTGTTCTGTATGTTGTATGACCCTGTGGTACTACACAACACTGAAGTGACATGTCTGAAGGCTACCTGTCTTTGACAAGGGGAATGTATGCAAGGTTGCACTGTCTGACAACAGTGTCCCTCACACACTGTTGCATGCATACACACCTGGTACATGTACATATAAAGCTGCACCTTGCCTATGAAACAGTCAGTGTATTCCCACTCTGCCATACTCCTTCTTGGGAATGTCCGCAGGGCCACAGCCTGCAGACACACAGACACCTGGAGAGCAAACAGAATACAGCATGTCAGACTACATTCAGTCTGTGGTACTAGCAGCAATAAAGCATCCTGGCTAATAAGGTACATACACCTGTATGTGTACCCATAACAAATGCAAGCAGACAGCACCTTACATAGTATTACTTAGCTACACTGCACTATATTCACCCTGTGCATCTGACCCATATTAGCATGTCCCTGCATCAATGTTATGGATGACAGGGATGTGGCACAGGTATCATCATATGCACAGGGTGTGGTGTGGGTTTGCCAGTGGCCTAAGCTGGGCCATACGGTTGACATCATGCATGTGTGTTTGGAGGGTTATCCAATAGATGGGCTGTGCAGAGGTGCAGTGTGTGTCTCCGGAGGTGACCTGCCTGTGACACAGATGTGTGTGTGTGTGTGTGTGTGTGTGTGTGTGTGTGTGTGTGTGTGTATTCACACAGTCATGCCATGTGGCTGCCCTACATAGAGGTATGCTCGACAGCTGTGGACCATACATGGTAGAGTGTCCAGTTCACTGTCTCTGGCCATGGACATGGGAACTGGTCCTGCCAGGGGTATCACTGGCACCATCAGGCCCAAGGCCAGATACAATACTGCTTCCTGATGGTGACCACTGTCTGCTGGATCTGTGACCCTGATGGGATGAGCCAGGACCACGTGCCCATGGCCTGCTCTGATGTGATGTGGACAGCAACCCCTCTTTGGTAGTGGTGGTGTCACAAACTGTTGTTGGTGCTGAACTACATCCACGTGGCCGATGGCATCTCCCACCACACACTCTTGCAAAGATATGCCACAGTCAAGGATTGCCAAGGTCTCACCCCACCATCTATTCATGACCTCAGTATTTTGACATGTGGCCTCAACATGGTCATGTATGTCACCATGAAAACCAGGAAGTGTTGCATCCACCACCCTGAGTATTTGTCTGGTGCAGCATTCACTACATGACTATGCATCCATGACAGCCAGAAACATGCGTCTGGTGACATCTGCTGTGGCACTTGTGACAGCAGCTTGATCAGCAGCAGCCCTCCTGTGAGCACCCCTGTCCATCCACCTGTGTGGGACCTCATCTGCACTCTGGTTATGGCCAGTGTCTACACTCACACCTGCCATAGTCACCACACTAGCCTGTTCCATGCCATCACCTGCCAACTGTCCATCATCTGTGGCCACTGGTGATGGGGTATGTGTGGGCATTGTCACTGTGTGCGGGGATGGTGTCGACAAGAGTGGGATTCCAACCAATTGCACAGATTCATCCCCTGACAACCACACCTGTACCTTACTATTCCTATCACCATTGTCAGAGTCTGAAAAGACAATGACATCAGTTTCCAAGCGAGAGGGACCCCAATCCCCATCGTTACCTGTGAAGGGAAGACAACATATGCACATTAATACGTGCACTTTGATGTTGTTGGCTAGTACACACATGCACACATGCAGATACACACACATGCACACACACACACACTTACAGGTGAGGTGGCACAAATCTGTTACACAGACTTCACATTACCCAAATGGTGACATGCATGACACATGGCCCTCAACATCATGGATTGCAGCCAGTTTTACTACATGTAACTAACAATATAGAGCTCTGGGATATGTGAGTAGCATTATTAGGTGATGGCCCTTCTCCAGCACAGACTGCACCCATGTACACATCATTGCTGTTCACCTGTATAACACAGTGGCAAGTACTACAGAACATACCTCACAACTGTACAGATCCTCTCAGGGTGGGTAGATGTCTGGCTCATATGTTTTCTCTGCTTCTCATAACCACTGTCTTTTTCTGATACATAAGTGGGATGATCTGAGGAGTGACATCGCTAATTAATGACACACATTTGAATTTCAGACTTCCAAACCAGCAGTAAATCTATGGTCACAATTGCTGTTACACCACCAACCTTCTAAGCTTACAGTGGATATGATAAGTGTACACAACCCTGTTAACATGCCATGTTCTTGTAATATATGAGACCGCAATAATGCATTTAAATATATTACCCACCTTTCATTTGACATATGACCTGTGACATCCAATTGATAAACAAACAAACGTGTTACGTGTAAAATATAATGAATGAAATATGTACAATATGGTGGTTGCATAAGTGTGCACACCCTTAAAAATTGTACTTTGTTGAAGCACCCTGTAAGTGACTTACAGCATTCACTCTTCTTGGGATGGTGTCTATCTGCATGGCACATCTTGACTTGTCAATATTTGGCTACTCTTCCTTGCAAAGGTCCCCAACCCTGTTAGATTGCAAGGGCAGCTCATGTGCACAGCCCTCGTCAGGTCACACTGGGGTTTTGCTATTGGGTTTAGGTCTGGCTCTGTCTGGTCCAATCAATAACCATGAGTGCGTTCAGGTGGAGGCATTCTTAGGTAGGTTTGTTGTATGCTTCGGGTCTTTGTCATGTTTAAGGCTGACACCCCTCCTCATCCTCAGTGTTCTTGCAGACACCTGATGGATGTGGGCCAGACGTGAGTATTATTTTGAACTGTTCAGAATTCCCACCACTGTGACTACAGGCCCAGTTCTGGCTTTTGAACAGCATTCCCACAGCAGGTCAATGCCACCAGCATGATTCATCGTGGGGATGGTGGTCTTCAGATGAAGAGAGGTGTTGCTTGTGCATCACATGCACCTTTTGTTATTGTGGCTGTGAGATCGATCCATAGTCTCATTAAACCATAACACATTTTCACACATGACTTTGGGAGACTTGATGCACTGTATTGCAAGTTGTAGCCACCACTGGATGTTTTTTGGTGTGGGGAAATGCTTCCATCTTCTGACCCTACCCCATAGGCCAGACTTATGCAGAATATGGGAGATTGTTTTCACATGTAGTACACAGCACCAGTACTTGCAAGAGATTCCTGCAACAACCTCAATGTTAATGTACATCTCCTGGCAGCCTCCCTGACCAGGTATGGACATGTCTTTTTATCAGTTTTGGAGGGATGTCAGGTTCTTTTCAATAGCACTGTTGTCCCATATTCAATCCACCTTTTGATGACTGTGTCCACTGTGTTCCATGGTGCATGCAATGTTGTGGTAATGCATTTGTACCCTACTCCTAAGTGATACCTATCAAATATGAGATCCCTTTGCTGCTTTGTAAGCTGTCTGCAAGTCATGGCTGTTGCTGTTGCAGGCAACTGAGCAAATGTCATGAATATCTTACTTGGACAGCAGAATATTGCTTGGTGTTACTCAGAGTGCCTTTACTTAATGGCAGGTGTGTACTCTAACAGATTGAATGCTGTCAGTAAATCACAAGCTGCTGCAATAAAATATTATCTCAAGGGTGTGCACACATATGCATCCAGCTTATTATAAGGCTTGTATACTCCATATTTGGTGCCCAACAGATTGGTTGGTTTTACAAGTGAATTATTCATGTTATGGATTACATTAAAGATTGGAAAAGGTGTAGACTGACATATTGTGGTCTCAATTTGTATATATCACAAACACCTAGCATCTTAACAGGGGTATGTACAATGTTTATATCCACTGTATAAGAGTAATGTTTCACACATGTCCCTACCTTAGGCCATTTGTACCCCCATTTTGCTGGTCTCTGTCCAGAAGTCTTGCACTGACAGGTTGTGAGGTATGCTACAGGAATGTTACATTCTCTTCTGATAAGCCCCTGTGTGGACCACTGTGATGCAATGCAGTTAACCCTACCACAAATGAACATGCACATAAAGCAATACGGCTATGACTGACAGTTGTGTGTATGGTAAATCGCATGCCCTTCACATGTCTGTGGTATTGGCAAAACACAACAGAACAATTCCACACTCACCAGCTTCAGGTTGCTGTCCCACATGCAGACCAGAGGGACCTAGGTAGTTGTGGGAGAGAGGTATTGTCAGCAGACTCACATGTGGCATTGGTAGAGGATGGATGCAGCATGGCTGCACATTTACAGTACAGCCCCCAATACTACACAATTTGCTGTCCTTCACCATAGATGTGCAGTTCTATGCATTAGAAAACCCCATCCACAACTGCAATCTGACCTGACGCATGCACATAGATACTCTACAAATACAAGTATGTCTCCTACATTAGTCTGGTAAACTCCAGTGGGGCCTTACCTGCATGCTCCTCGTCCATTGTCTGGGTGTCACTCACCTCCAGCATGTGGGGGTCTGTACCCTGATATTGTACTGGAATGGGTGCCAAAGGTTGTTGAGGAGCTCCTCGGTGGGTGTCAGTGGGGGCTGCATGGCTGGGCCCCCACCTGTGGCTGTGTGATCCCTGGCCATGGCAGCAGCCCTTTGCTGGACATAGCATATGAGGTCGGTTCACGATGCTGGACCTGCTCATGTACATGCCTGCAGACTTACATTGTTTACCCTGTGGATAAGGTCATCTCACATTGAGGTCATCTCCCACAGATGTTGCTGGCTCCAGTCAAACATTATTGCATGGTGCTTTAGTATGGCTTTGATGATAATGCTAGTCTCAGCCACTTAAAATCTTGCCTTTTCTGATGTGACATTGCATCTGGAAGACATAAACAGGGAAACACATCACAGGACCTCATACATTTGTCAACAGTATGTACAGAACCTGCACATGTACATTGAATACCAATAGACACCACTCACAACCACACCATACCCCTGTAATCTATCAGCACAGTATCAGCTTGCATTGCACTCCTGGTCCTGATATGTCATATTGCCCCAATGAGGGCAAGTTAATTGCATAATCTTCTATTCCTCATCAGGTCTGTGTAGATGGATGACATTGGCCATCTTCTATGTGGATGGGGTATGGATGGTGTCAAGGCTTTGTGTGACTACAATGTGTAATGCAGCTGGGAGCACATGCCTGAGTTCATGTAGGATGTGGACAGGGATGTTATCATGTCCCATGGATACTTACGTTTGTTGCCTTTCAGTAGGCAATTTGTACCTGCTCACTGGTGATGAGGGGAGGAGTGCGGGTACTGTGCATATCCATCTATAGTGATGCTGAGCTAGCGGGGTGATGTTTGTCCTAACCTTATCTGCAGCAGTTTGGCTATAGCTATGTTGTGTGTGTATGTGGTCTGATTGACCACCATTACAAGTTGGGTTGGTTTGTTGCCTCTGAGATTACAGACATATGGGAAGATGGCCTTGTGATTGACCTTGGTGGACGTGTCCAATTTGTACTCATAGTTAGCCTTACAGTAATCCACTTGTGACCTTATATGCTTGTTCAGACAATGGCTGACTTGATACCAAGTTGGTGCCTGCTCCTACTTTGCCCTGTACAGCCAATATAGGGACCAAGTCTGTGGTTTGTGTATTGCTGCCATCAAGCAGAGGGGATTACTCTACTTTGGAGGAGGCAGGTTTTACAAGTAAGGTATTGCTGAGGCCATACAGCTATGGAGGTGTTCATATAGCTGTTTGTAGTAGGCATGGACACAAAGTCATAACACAGTTGGACATCTCTCCAGTTTCAAACTGATAATCATGCTTATTGTAGTACCCATGGCTGTGTCAGGGCAATGCAACAACCAGTAGCTGTAGAAATGTCATGCTGTTGGATGCACAGTAACTAAGATTACAAATGTGTACAACATGTACAGCTTAATTAGCTGACATTTTGCATCCCATGTCTGTTTTTATGAGGCAGCCAGATACACCTACTGACATGTGCACAGGTAATACCTGATATACATTTCTGTTATATGTCACTATGGGACACTGTATTCACACCCTTGCTGCCCAGTCATCCCTCTCTACCCATCAGAGCAGGACATCTGTAGGATGCCACACATACATGGGTGGGGGTGGGACAAAATTAGTGACACTGTTTTAATATTGCTGTAACACACTTGAGTCCTTCGATAGCGCAGTAGCCTTTGCATTGACAGGCATACCCTTGAGGATGTACAACATTCATATGAAAGGAATAGAGGAGAAAGGCTAGGAGGGTGGTAGTGAGGGTAAGAACTTTTAATGTTGGCAGTATGAATGGTATAGAGACAGAGCTAGCTGATATGATGGCCAGGGGAAGGTTGATATATTGTGTGTGCAAGAGACCAGATGGAAGGGTAGTACAACTAGATGTATGGGAGGCAGGTCACAATTGTGCTATCATGGTGTGGATGGGAGCAGAAAGGGGGTAGGGTTATCCTGAAGAAACAGTATGCCAATAGAGTTTTTGAAGGATGAAATGAGTGTCTGATAGAGTGATGTTTATGAAGCTGGAAACTGATGGTGTAATGATGACTATTGTTAGAGCATATGCTATGCAAGTTGGTTGTGCGATGAATGAGAAAGAGAAATGTGAAGTCAGTTGGATGATGTGGTGATGACTGTATCCAAGGGTGACAGAGTTGTGATTGCAGCAGATTTCAATTGGCATATGGGTGAAGGGAACAGAGGAGGCGAGGAAGTGATGGGTATGTATGGTGTTAAGCAAAGGAATGCAGATGGTGAGATGGTAGTGGATTTTACAAAAAGGATGGACATGACTGTGGAGAATATGTACTATAACAAGAGGGAGGAGCATAGGGGGACATACAAGAGTGGAGGAAGATGCACACAGGTGAAATATATCCAATGTAGGAGGGCCAGTTTGAAGGAGACTGGAGACTGTAAAGTGGTGACAAGGGAAAGCGTATTTCGGCAGCACAGAATGTTGGTCTGTAAGATGACGCTGATGATCAAGAAGAGGAGGAGTGTGAGGTCAGCACCAATGATCAAATGGTGGGAACTGGAAAAGGATGATTGTGAGGTGGAGTTCAGGGAAGAGTTAAGACAGGCACTGGGTGGCAGTGACAATTTACCAAATATCTGGGTAAGTATTGCAGAGCTAGTAAGGGAGATGGCTAGAAAGGTGCTTGGTCTGACATGTGGATGGAGGAAGGAGTACAAGGAGACATGGTGGTGGACTGAGGAAGTACAGGACAGGCTACAGAAAAAGCGGTTGTGGAAAAAGGAGTGAGATTGTCAGAGAGATGAGGAAAGTAGACAGGAGTATAAGGAGATGAGGTGCATGGCGAAGAGAGAGGTGGCAAAGGCTAAAGATGAAGCATATGAAGAGTTGCATGACAGGTTGGACACTAAGGAGGGATGAAATGACTTGTACTGATTGACTAGACAGAGTGACTGCGTTAGGAAAGATGTGCAATAGATAAGGGTGATAAAGGATAATGAGGGAAACATACTCACAAATGAGGAGAGTGTGTTGAGCAGATGGACAGACTACTTTGAGAGGCTGTTGAATGAAGAGAATGAGAGATAGAAGGTCGGATGATGTGGATATGGTGAATCAGCAAGTGCAATGGCTTACCAAGGAGGAAGTAAAGATAGCTATGAAGAGGATGAGCACTGGGAAGCCTGTTGGTCCACATGACATACCTGTGGAAGCCTGAAGGTGTTTAGGGGAAATGGCAGTGGTGTTTTTAACCAGATTGTTTAATGATATCTTGGGAAGTGATAAGTTGTAAGAGGAGTGGAGAGAAAGTGTTTGGGTACCATTTTAAGAATAGGGTTGATGTGCACAGCTGTAGTAACTACAGAGGGATAACAGTGATCAGTCACAGCATTAAGTTATGGGAAAGAGTAGTGGCAGCTAGGTTAAGCAGGGAGATGATGATCAGTGGTCAGCAGCATGGTGTCATGCCAGGAAAGAACACTGCAGATGCGATGTTTGCTCTGAGAGTGTTGACGGAGAAGTACAGAAGAGGTCAGGAGTTGCTTTGTGTCTTTCTGAACTTAGAAAAGGCATATGACAGGGTGCCTAGAGAAGAGTTGTGGTATTGTATGAGGAAGTCATAAGTGGTGGAGATATATGTAAGAATGGTATAGGATATGTACAAGGATGGTGTGACAGTGGTGAGGTCTGCGGTGGGAGTGACTGATGCATTTATGGTGGAGGTGGGATGAGGGATCAGCTATGTGCCCTTTCTTATTTGCAATGGTGATGGATGGGTTGACAGACAAGACCATACAGGAGTCCCTGTTGACTATGATGTTTGCAGATGACATTGTGAACTGTATTGAGAGTAGGGATTAGATTTAGGAGAAACTGGAGAGGTGGGAATATGCTCTAGAGAGGAGAGGAATGAAGATCAGCAGGACTATGACAGAATATCTGCATGTGAATGAGAGGGAGGATAGCAGAATATTGAAGATGCAGGGAGTAGAGTTGGTAAAGGTGGATGTGTTGAAATGAATGGGATCAACATTTCAGAGTAATGAGGACTGAGGAGGACAGGTGATGAAGACAGTACAGGCAGGATGGAGAGGGCGGAGAAGAGTGATTTGTGACAGACAAGTACCAGTAAAAGTGAAAGGGACGGTCTACAACAGGGTAGTGAGACCACCTATGTTATATGGGTTGGAGACAGTGGAATTGACAAAAAGGTTGGAATCAGAGCTGGATGTGACAGAGTTATAGAAGTTAGGATTTGCACTGGGCGTGATGAGGGTGTACAGGATTAGCAATGTGAATATGAGGGAGTCAGCCCATGTTGGATGGTTTTGAGACAAAGCCAGAGAGGCAAGATTACATCGGTTTGGACATGTGCTGAGGAGGGATGCTGAGTATATTGGGAAAAGGATAGTAAGGATGTAGCTAGCAGGTAAGAGGAAAAGAGGAAGGCCTCAGATAAGATTCTAGAAGTGGTGAGAGAGAACATGCAGGTGGTTGGTGTGACAGAGCAGATGCAGAGGACAGGCAGAAATATCAACAGATGATCCACTGTGGTGACCCTTAATGGAAACAGCCAGAGGAAAACGAATGAGATGTTGTAATGTCAGTCTTCACAGATTTGCCAAGGATTTGTCAGACATAACACAACTGTATGAGTAAATGACTACAAATATGAGGCACACATATGGTCAGTGTGCATAACACTGGAGAGTTACATGGTATGAGCTCAATATATCACATGCAGTTCAACACACACATCTGCAACAATACTTTACTATGCAAATACGATGTATAGGTCTCTCACATTTCTCAGACAAACAAGTATATCATAGTTGTATTCACAAGTAAGATATGGATATGTATGACATCCCAGTAGCTGGCCTAGCATTGTTACAGTCAGTATTGTTCAACACACACTCCACTAGTAGTCATATGTGAGTCATCCTTTCCTGGGGTGACTCAGAGGCATGGCCTATGATCTATGTCACTGCAGACAGACCAGATGCTATGGTTATTGGTTCTGATCAGCAATATATTAATACAGCAAGTCTTTTTGAGACATATATGTTAGACTTCCTATTTCCCATTCTTACATACCCCCTACTGTAGTTCATTATATGCTTACTTGTTTGACATACCTTATTTTTTCCAAGTGTAGTTGGTTTCATTATATGCTTACTTGTTTGACATACCATATTTTTTCCAAGTGTAGTTGGTTATATCCTGCTGTTTTGTTTTTCTTCTCACTGTTTCTCTCTCTCATGGATGTAGGGTGTACATCTGTTTTGCATAGGCAGCAGCTTCCCTTTTGTAGGTAATGCTCATGAGCAGCTGATGGCCTGTGCACCAATTGGTGTCCCCCACTTGCTAATTGCATGCAGAACAGCTGTGTTGTTATTCATATAGCTAATGGCATGGCAACACACTCCTATAATTGAGTACTTCATGTGGGCATTGGCCCTTTTCCTTGGCAGTGAGGAGAACTACGTAGAGGTGTATGAACAACAGCATCACAGAAGGTATTTGCAAATGCCTATTACAACCAAAACTATGGATACAGGCTAACAAAATGTGGCAGAATGTTCCAGACATAGGAACATAATGTAAGTGTTGCTGTTATACATTTGGATTAATGCTAGTCTAACAGGGTTTGTGTGGACATGGAGTTTCTGCATGATTTTAACTCTGGCAGTATTATGTGTTTGACATAACTCTCAACTGTAGGGCTATCCACAGAATGGCCAGAGTTTGGCTCCTATGTTTGGTGTGTTCCTCTGACATTTTTTGTCTTTGGAAAATCAGTAGCATGCTCTAGGGATTGCAGTCAGTAACTCCTAACATCCATTTGTCTTTCTGACCACATATCCCTCAGAAAAGATGTGTTACAACTAACCCTGTTACACCAGCAACTTTCTCAGTTTATAACAGCAATATTTCAAATATGCCCCTGTTTTTGGCCCTCTGTCCTACAATTATGTCAGGCTCTGTTCAGATGTTATGCAGTAAGAGGATAATAGGTATGGTATATGATTATTTAGTGCCTACATTCCTGATATAATCCCAGTGATGTATCAGACTGCAAAACATGTTATGTATTAGAGGCCTTATATATAAGGGGAAAGCCTGGACATTCTGTGGGACTCTGTACAGTTCAGAGGTCTGTGTATTTCTGGCAATTGTTGACAGACTGTCAGGACTATATAGCAGTGTAGTGTGTCAATGTTATTTGGCCTGTGTAGGGAGGGGGTGGATGTATGTGTTGTGGCTCATTTTCTATCTGCCTGTGCATGCTGCTCTTGTTTCATTTGCTCTATCAGCTGTATATGTTTGTAGGGGCAGACTGAGACATGTCCCATACCATGGTATGGCATCGTACTACACTATGAATTGGGTCAGTATATGTAGGGGGAGTGTGTGAGTGGCAAACATGTTGAGATGTTTTTGTTCACACAGTCCTTATACTGTACTGCTCCTTTGGCTTACCTGTATGTCACGGTGTCTGTGGTGGAATTGGTTGTGGGTATGCACCTTCACACTGGTGTCTGATTTTCAGTGATATTACATTTCTGTAGTGCCCAATATATTTGCCAATACATGTGTAATTCCCCCTAACAGATTTGGGTTAGTGTTATGTCAGTCTGACTGTAGTTTGGTCAGTGCTTAATGGTATGTTTAGCAGCTGAGTGCAGTTTCCCTAATGTGATGTTATGTTCAGATATTTGTAGGATGTGCTGTTGCCATAAGTGTTGTGTATTTCTGACATATCAGTGGGATGATGTAAGGATTTCATAGTGAGAAGTAACTGAGTGCTGGACTTGTGCTATTTCAGTCTATATATGTTAGGACAGAATGGAGGGTGCTCCTGCAGCAACTGTGCCAGCTTATCTACTCCAGTATTTCAGATATGTCCCTATTTTCATGCCTTTCTCCCACCACTTTGTCAGGCTTGGTCCAGATTCATTGCACTAAGGGGTTCTGAGCCTACCTCTCGACTGGCTGGATTGTTGCAGTATGTCCAGGTTTATTGCTCATATTTCTGGCCTGTTCCACAAATTTATTATTATTATGATTATATCCCTGGTAAATTACTGTGATGATCTGTGGATTTCTGACAGTAAATGATGACATACATTTCATTTTCAAAATTCACATGCTTCCAAACATGTATACTGAAACAAATCCTGTCACTCTGGCAACATTCTACATTTATAAGACCAATAAAATATGTCCTTAGTTTGGGCCCATTGTTCCCCTCCCCTCCCCTCTGGCCAGCATTTGGCCAGATTTCTTGCACTAAAGGGTTGAGAGGTATGGTTGTGAGGTATGAATCCACTAGATGTTAGAGTAAATATATATATATATATATATATATATATATATATATATATATATATATATTATATGTATATATTATATATATATATATATATATATATATATATATGTATATATATATATATATATATATATATATATATATATATATATATATATATATATATATATATATATTTATATTATGTATATATTTTCCATATATATATGCATCTCCATACATATATACATGTGTATATGTATAAATACAAAATGATTGATTCTACAGAATGTTTTCCCTACTGTTAAATGACTCTACTGCATGATATGTTTGAAAAAGCATCAGCAGTCCTTTCCAACTCAGATGGTGTAGTGGCACATTGCCTTTTATTATGGTGTACAGAACCCTTGGTTTGAGACTTGGCAGCGCTGATTATTTTGTTGCTAGGCAGAATAGTGGCTGATGGAAACAGAGTGATTAAAGCAGTTTTAAGCAGTTGTAAGTGGGTTAGCTTGGTTTTGCACAGTGCTAAGCGATACCAACACACGTAAACCTGCTTAATCTGCATTGGCTTCACTTAGCTACGTTTACCAGTGCACAAATCTACTTAGCTGAGGTACCTGCTGCTTAACGTTCACATTTGAGCATTGCTAGCCATTGCTCACAGTTCATTCTTATAACATATCTTTTATATATATTTCTATATATATTGTATTATATAATAATAATAATAATAATAATAATAATATTATATCCTTATAATATTATTATAATATCATATTATATTATATTTTATGTATATATATTTTTATATATGTCATATAAAATATATAATGTGCTTCAATTACAGTAGAAATGGATGCAACTATATTGTATGGGACACGTATACATGGGTGGTTTCACATGTTATATGCACTCACACTTTCATTTTACACCAGCTACACTACCCTGGGTGACAAAAATAACTTACCACATGTTTTAATATGAAAATATTACTTTTAGCACTACTTTCCCATTTAAAATTGGATTGCCTGTTGTAGTGCTCAAATCATCTATGTCTGCATGCTAAGCTGGGGCTGTTACCACTACACTACCTTGGTTTGGAAATTTGAGCTGTGTATTTTTATTTATCTTCCATTGCATATTAATACTATGGTGAGTATTGAGGTTTTTGGCCATGTCATTGAAGACACCAGGAATTCCAGGAATGGTATCAGGCCTCTGGAGACCTCTGTGTGTTGCCTTTGAGAGGGCATTACAGACTTGCTTCCTGATCATGAGGGGAGGGGGCAGGTTCTGTACATTCACATTCACCTGTCTGTAGCTGGGTACCTATATCTATGGCATATGTGTATGTGGTGTTATTGACCACCATTACAGAGCAGATATGTGTGCTGCCTCTGGAACTGCGGACACATGTCTGGAAGGCTTACTGACTGGCCTTGTTGGATGTATCCAGTTTGGACTCAAAGACAGCATTAGTGTACATCACCTGTGACCTTATTTGCTTGTGCAGAACAAGGTGACATGGCAGCCAATGAGACACCTGCTCCTTCTGGGCCCATCCTGTGATTATTTCTAGCTATGATGGTAGTTGTGTATTGCTGCTGTCCACCACAGGCATTCAACCTACCTTGAGGGGGTTGATGTTGTCCTGTCAGGTATTTCTGAGGCCATACAGCTATGTAGGTGCCCACATAGTATTGTGGTGTTGGCCTGGACACTGTGTTAGTTCCAACATATGGGACTTCTTTCATGTGGGCCTTGCCCCTTTTCCTTGCCTGTGCAGGGGATATTACGGAGGTGTGGGGGCTACAGCTTCACAGATAGTAGGTGGGGATACCTCATAGGACAGAAGATGTGGAGACAGCCCAACAACATGTAGGACAAAGGTCCAGATTTCGGAACAGATTGTATGTCATTAGTGCTGTTATACACAATGAGGGTTGCTAGATTGACAGGGTTCATCTAGACATGCATTTATTGAGTGACCTGACATCTGACAGTGATATCCCTCTGACATACCTCTCAACTGGCATGTTGTCCACAGAGTGGCCAGAGGTTTGCCTGTTATGTTTGGTCAGTTTCTCAAAAACATCTTTTTTTGTGGTGTCAGTAGGATAATATGAGGATTGCAGTCACTAACTATAGACATCCATTGGTGTTCCAGACATCATATCCTTCAGGGATGTTATGTTACAGCAACACATGTAACACCAGCTACTGTTTCAGTTTGTAACACCATTATGTGTGATATGTCCCTCTTTTTGGCCCCCTGTCCCCCAAGTACATCATGTGTTGTCCAGATTTCCTGCGCTATAAGGTGCAGAGGTATGGTCTATCATTAATTACTGACTGCACTTCAGTTTTCATCCCAGTGACCTAGCAGACTCCTGGCTGTGGTATGCAGCAGTGGCCAGGATTATGGTTCCACACACGGGAAATTCTGTGGAAATCTCTACATATGACAGTTATGTATGTCTGGCCATTGTGAACAGACTGCCATGATTGTGTAGCAGTGTTGTGTGTAGATGTTTGTTGGGTTGAGTAGAGAGAGTAGAAGATGTGAGTGCAATACATCCCTTACCTATTTGACTGTGCATGCTGCTACGGCTGCTGGCAGTCTACCAGGTCTGTATGCTTGTAGGGACAGACTGTGAAATGTCCTGTAACACCTCAGGATTCCCAGTACACTGTGATGTTGGCCAGTATATGTCAGTGTAGTGTGTGACTGGCAATCAGGATATGTTTGTTCAGACAGTTGTTGTACTCTGCTATTCATTTTGGGTACTGGTATGTTGCTATGACTGTGGTGCAAATGTTTTTGGGTGGACATTTGTGCACCACTATCTGCTTTTCACTACAGTTCCATCCATGTACTGCATGCTATATTTGGATATACATGGGTAATTGTCCAGAGCTGATGAGGGAGAGTGTCGTGTTGGTCTTACTGTGCTTCATAAGGTGCTGGGTGACATGTTTGGCAGCTGTCAGGGGATTTCCATTCTGTTTCATGACTGCGGTCATACCTCTAAACTATCCAGAGGCCTAGACAGTGTCCAGATACATGGCTCATATGTTTGGTCTGTTACCCACACAGTCGTTATAGTTGGCTAATCAGTAGGATACTCTGGGGAATGCAGTCAGTATATGCTAACATCCTTTGGTGTTACTGATTTAATATCCCTCAGAAAAGATATGTGACAACAAACCCAGTAACACCATCAGCTGTCTAAATTTATGACAGCAATATGTCCAATATACCCTTGTGTTTGGGTCTCTGTCCCCCAATTATGTCAGGCTTTGTCCAGATGTCATGCACTAAGAGGTTCAGAGATATATAGTATCATTATTTATTGCCTTCATTCCTGCCACCATCCCAGTGATGTCATAGACCCCTAGACATGTAACAAGGAAGCAGCCATAGATATCAGTCCTGTGCCTATACATTCTGTAGGAAACTGTACATTTGAGAAGTCTGTGTATGTCTGGCCATTGTTAACAGTCTGTCAGGATTGTGTAGCAGTGTAGTGTGTACATGTTATTTGGGCTGTGTTGGGAGGGGTACATGTGAGTGTAATGGGCCTTTTCTATCTGACTGTGCATGCTGTTCCAGTTTCTGGTTCCCTATCACCTGTATATGTTTGTACGGGCAGACCATGACATGTCCCGTAATACCTCAAGATTCCCACTACACTGGGATTTGAGGCAGTACATGTAGGGGTAATGTGTGAGTGGCAAATGGGATATTGTTGCTCACACAGTCATTATATTGTAGTATTCAGTTTGCTTACTGGTATGTCTCTATGACTGTGGTGCAATTGTTTGTGGATATGCACTTTCACACCAGTGTCTGTTTTCCACTAGTGTTACTTCCCTGTAGTACCTGTTATATTTGCAAATGCATGTGTACAGCTCCAGAGCTGGATTTGCGTAGTGTTATGTCAGTCTAATTGTAGGTTGGATGTTGCTTGTTAGCTGAGTGTAGTTTCCCTAATGTTGTGATATGTCCACACATTCATAAGATGGCCGATATCTTGGGTCTGGTACCCATAACTGTTATGTATTCCTGACACATCAGTGGGATGATGTGGAGATTGAGATCACTAACTAATGAGAAGGAATTGAGTCACATACTTGTGATATTTCAGTCAATATATGTTAGAACATACAGTGTTACTACATCAACTTTCTCAGCTTATCTACTCATGTATTTTGGATATGTCCCTAATTTCATGCTTTTGTCCCCCTACTTTGTCAGGTTTGGTCCAGATTCATTGCACTAAAGTTCTGAGCATACCATGCCACTGCCAGGATTTTCACAGATTGTCCAGATGTTTGGCCCATACTTTTGTTTTGTTCCACAATTTATTTGTATTTGTCTGGTAAATCTGATGATGCAATGATTTATGTCAGTAGATAATGACATAACATTTCAGTTTCCATCTTCATATCCTTCAGTAATTGTCTGCTGAAATGCACCCTGTTGCTGTAGCAAATGTCTTCATTCCTAACAGCGATAGTTGAAATATGTCCCCCCTTTTGCAGGTTTTGTACAGGTGTCTTGTATTAAGAGGTTGAGAGTGATGGTTCTGAGATCTGACTGCCCTGCATGTTATGTACATACATTTATGTGTGTGTGTGTGTATATATATATATATATATATATATATATATATATATATATATATATATATATATATTTTATATATATATATATATATATATATATATATATATATATATATATATATATATACTATTCATCTCAAAAGTTTGAAAATCTGAAATTCAAAAATTTCAAACTACTATATAACCTAAAATTAACCAAAAGAAGAGATGATGATCAGAAAATCAAAATCATCGGAGTTTGACATTCACGCTTCTGGTGTTGTGGTATGGTGGAAGGTCAGGTAAGTATCTATGTTTAAATGTGTTGGTTAGGGGTTTTGTGTGTAAGTGTGTGTTGTGACTGTGATGTGTGTGTGCGAGGGGAATGTAGGTGTGTGGTGGTGTTTTGTGTGTTTGTGTATGTAGTGCGATCTTCGAGTTAGAATATTTAAGTAGGGGTGGTGTGGGGTGTGCAGCTGCCCACATGGGGTGTACAGGGGGGGCTTGCCACCCTGCTTGTCTGTAGTTAAGATCTGTGTGTTTGTGTTCTGGGGGAAGGTGTGTGTATGTGTATGTGTGGTGTATGTTGAGTGTAGTTTTCAGTAATTTGAATTTCGTGGTTTTGATGTTTCGGTATTTTAGTGTTTTGGGTATTTGGTCTCGGGATTTTGTGTGTCGGCAGTTTGGGTTTTCGGGATTTAGTAGTGGTTCCAGTAAAAAAAAAAAAAAAAAATATATATATATATATATATATATATATATTTATTTCTCTTTTTTATATATTTATATATGTATATCTATATTATTTATCCACTATTTAATATATATATTTCAACCGATATATATATATATATAGATATATATATATATATGTGTGTGTGTGTGTGTGTGTGTGTGTGTGTGTGTGTGTATGTCTATATACAACACATGAATGATTCCACAGAGCTTTCTCCCTAATGGTGTATGCCTCTATTGTATGATATGTTTCCTACAGCTCAGATTGTATAGTGGTACATTGCTCTGACTGTATTGTACAGTGTCATGTGTTTGAGACTTGGGTCTGATGGTTTTTTTCATTACTGTTAAATGACCAGAATGCATGATATGTTTGTTAAAGCAATGCAAGTGTGTACAGCTCAGATGGTGTAGTGCTATGTTTCTGTGATTATAGAACCCACCATCCTGGGTTTGAGACTTGGTAGGGCTCACTGTTTTATTTCTGGGCAGAACAAGGTCTGATGGATACAGAGTGATTAAGGTACTTTTAAGCAGTTTTAAGTGGGTTTGTGTGGATTTGCATGACAGTAAGCGATGCTAACACATGGTTAATCTGTTTTAGCTTCACTTACTGCTGCTTACCCCTGCACTAATTTCTTTAAAAGAAAAGAAAAAGGGGTGATAGGAAAGTAGTGAAAAAAAGAGGCATGCAGTGGGAAGTACAGTATGAAAGGTAGCTAGGGATGTGTAGCATGGGTGTAGGAAATGTCCATATCTGTTCATTTCTTCTACAGCAACAGCTGTGAATTTCTACAGAATTTGGAGGTGAATTTGGACAAACTCCTGAGAGAGTGGTGAGGACAACAGTAATGTGTTGTCAAGCCAATTGGACCAGATTACATGTGTTCAGTGGATACATGTGCAAAATGGATAGCTGTGTATGGGGCGTAATGTTTTTTTTTTTGGGAACAGATGCCCTTTTTTAAGGTGAGAGTGGGATGTTGGGAAAAGATAGTAGGTATATTTGCAGAGGTAAGTTGGGTAGGAAGACAGACAAGACAGCAGACAGGGGCAGTATATGACACATGTGGGAGATAAATACCTTGGACAGGGAAGGTGGTTAGAATCAGGCACCCATGAGCCCCCAAATGGATACAGTGGGACTGAGGTCCCCACCCATGGGCAGTCACCACTGCACCTTCACGGCCCCAAAGGTGGCTTTGCTGTGGGCTGGACAGGAGGGGCAGGCTGACCCTCCAGATGCACCAGACAGCCTCAATCTGGTGCAGCTGTCCACCAAACACCTTTTGGATGGTACTATGTACCAAACCCCAGACCTGGCTACAGGTGACAGTTTCCTGTCTGCACCCACTCCCAAGAGGGGGGGCAGGCCCTGTCCCCTGAGGCAATTCCACCCAAAGGTGGTGCAGGACCAGCAGACAAGGAGGTCCTGGGTTGGGTCCTAGATGTGCTGGGGCCTGGTACCATGGCCAGATGAGGCAGGACAGGCAGATCCACTGCCTTCCCAGACATGCTATGTTGTTGAGGTTTTACAAAATATGTTGGTTAGTCATGAACAAAACATTTCAAAGTTAGTTTTAACAGCATGCATGGGTGTTCCAATTAACCCAAACCAACAGATTTGAAACAGTTGCATAGCAAACATAACACATGCATAAATGGAACAACAGTAGGCATCATAACGGCATGCAGGATACATTGATAGCAGCAGGCCACCAATGATAATATTTGAACGGGGACCATTAATAATCAAATGATTCAATATGTGTAGAACAATAGGACACATGTCCCAACAGTAGCTTTGGAGAAAAACATACTTGTTGATTATGTGTATGAGTTATCGGTGCAGATAGGGTGGGGTAGATAGAGATATATCAATTAATAACTGTTTAGGCTTTGATTGTTCACAACTGTACTGATCATTACTGTACTCATTAGTCACCAGATATGACTTCACTTTACATCTACCTATGGCCTGTGTTTGGGCAGTGGAATGTTTGTATACACTGTATTACTAAAGTCTTAAAACTAATACATACATTTCCTTACCTGACAGACCTTTACCTGACTGTTTCTACACATAATCACATTTTCAGGGTTACATATATGTGACACTGACAGGGGTGACCTGCACTCATGCTGTGTGTGTGTGTGTGTGTGTGTGTGTGTGTGTGTGTGTGTGTGTGTGTGTGTGTGTGTGTGTGTGTGTGTGTGTGTGTGTGTGCTACTGATGTACTCTGCCAGGATTTCTATCTGTCGCCATGGGTATTGGCAGCATTGACCACTAGCCATGACAGCGTGACACTTGACGGACATTTATCAGGAGAAACCATTTGGTGTATATACTTATCTTGTTGTCATTTGCAGCCTTGGGGTTGGACAGTGGAAGTTTTGTACACAGTGTATTAGTACAGCTTTCTTACGGCTAATAGAAACATTTCCTTACCTGGTAGACCTTTGAAGGAAATTTCTGTTAACACTACCTGACTGTTTATGCACATATTCATGGGTGAAATTATGCATACAGCTTACTACAACTCCCGGGATTTGAACCGTGCCTATTTGTGCAAAAAGGCCGTGTTTCAATACAATGAGCTATTGAGAAATTGCTGTGTGTTGCTTGACTGTTTTCTGCCTAATACTCTCTTGGTTGGACAATCTGACCTCATAATTCTGACATTCATGCATGACAGATAGTTACTGTACTGTGTATTAATATTTTGACATATATCAATCTGGAAAGCAATGGTTAACACTAAGCTCTGCTGTAGGGGATACAGTATACTAGTTTACAGATTAATATTCAGGGATCAGATCTTGGTGCATGAAACATTTCATATAGTTGATCTCCTGTTTTACAGCTCCACAGTCTTTGTCAGATGAGCCTCAATTAATTCACGCTATCAGAGCCATAGTTGCTGTGCAGAACCTGTACACATTTAGATTCATACCACAACATACCAAATTAAACACAACAGTCTGGGTTTTTTAGTTTTATTGAAGGGTACTGACACTTTTATTGATAGATATCCTGTACATCAGTATTACTGCTAATGTCTCATTTATTCATTACACACAGTACACAGTTTAACCTACTGGCAGTTGACATTCTACTCCTTTCTATGTATTTCCCCTGAATATTGCAAGGTAGATTTGTACTCACCAGCTTTCTGGTGCAGCCTTAGCAACCTGCTGGCATGGGCATCTATGTTCACACCCTCTCATCTGCAGCTATACAGGAGATAAAGAAACATTTATGCATACTTATCAATCACATACACAGGCTGGACTTTGGTGACCACTAATTGATACTGATACTTACACACTTCTGGGATATTCTGTGCCCATGCATCTTGGGTCCACTGGTCCAAAAGCTCCCTCTTCCTACACTTGAGGTCAGCAAAATGGTGCCAGACCTGCTCACCGGTTTGAGGGATGCCAGTAGTACTGGTGAGATCATGTGCGAGATGGTCCCAGGCCACCATTTTGTATTGGGAGCCTTGGTACTGGCCCTGCAGCAGTCTCTCTTCATTAGGAGTCCAACCATGACCATGGACTCCTGAATGCCCCAGCATTGCGCCGGAAATCATGAGCCCTCTCCTACACCAGCCATAGTGCCTCCAAGGATGAGCTACAACTGGTTACAGCTGTATTCCCTCATGCAAGATTTAAATAGTGCTGTAGCTTCTGTTGCCTCTACTGCTGTGTCTAAAGCTAAATCCTATGCTGCTGTGCTAAAACTGTCAGTTTCTGCTTCTGAGAGTCAACTTGGACCTAATGGACAGGCAAGGATTATTTCTAATCCTTTGGTGCATTTAAAATCTGCTTCAGGTCAGCCTTTATCATGTCACTAATGGATTTGTCATTCATCTCATGAAGTCTTTAATACAAGATGAAAACGCTTGTGGACATTAATTTGCGTTCATGTTGCTGTGATATTGTGGGTCTTTGTGCTTTTGGACTTGGAATAAACTGGTACGATTCCACCGGAATTTCTTATCTGCACTTTTTCTTCTTACTGGTTGTTTTTTGTGCAGAAGTTAGCAGCATTTCGTTTTCTTATAAGATTTAAATAGAGCCATATTCCCACCCTTTGCCATCATTGGACCATTTTGAATATGCTGAGCTAAGCTAAGCGATGAGCAAACCCGCTTAGCTAAGGTTGACAGTGCTTAAAGGGATAGATGTTGAGCACTGCTTACCAATGCGCAAATCCACTTAGCTGGGCTACTTATTACTTAGCATTTACATTTAAGCAATGCTTACTACACCAGGTTAGCATAGCTGAGAACTACTTAGCATTGCTCATATTTCATTTTATAAAGTATCAGGATTGGGGAATGGATTCCTCATTACTGACATATTATAATTTTATGTTTACCTTCCATGACATCCCCCTATGTCTTCTTCTTCTTCTTTCAGCTGCTCCCATTAGGGGTCGCAACAGTGGATCATCTGTTTCCATTTCTTCCTGTCCTCTGCATCTTGCTCTGTCACACCAACCACCTGCATGTCCTCTCTCACCACATCCATAAACCTTATCTTAGGCCTTTCTCTTTTCCTGTTACCTGGCAGCTTCATCCTTAGCATCTTTTTCCCAATATATATCTAAACCAATGTAATCTTGCCTCTCTGGCTTTGTCTCCAAACCTTCCAACCTGGGCTGACCCTCTAATATACTTATTCCTAATCCTGTCCACCCTTGTCACACCCAGTGCAAATCTTAACATCTTTAACTCTGCCATGTCCAGCTCTGAATCCTGCCTTTTTGTCAATGCCACTGTCTCCAACCCATATAACATAGCTGGTCTCACTACCCTCGTGTAGACCTTCCCTTTCACTCTTACTGGTACTCGTCTGTCACAAATCACTCCTGACACTCTTCTCCACCCACTCCATCCTGTCTGTACTCTCTTCTTCACCTCTCTTCCACACTCACCATTACTCTGAACTGCTGATCCTAAGTATTTAAACTCATCCACCTTCGCCACCTCTACTCCCTGCATCCTCACCATTCCTCTATTCTCCCTCTCATTCACACACATATATTCTGTCTTAGTCCTGCTGACTTTCATTCATTCCTCTTCTCTCTAGTGCATATCTCCACCTCTCCAGGGTCTCCTTCACCTGTTCCCTATTCTCACTACAGATCACAATGTCATCTGCAAACATCATAGTCCACGGGGACTCCTGTCTGATCTCGTCTGTCAACCTGTTCATCACCATTGCAAATAAGAAAGGGGTCAGAGCTGATCCTTGATGTAATCCCACCTCCACCTTAAACGCATCCGTCATTCCCATCGCAGACCTCACCGCTGTCACACTACCCTCGTACATATCCTGTACCACTCTTACATAATCTTACTATGTGCTTTCATTAAATTATATTCTTGTGTGACTATACTGTATGGGGCACTTGTGTTTATATGAGGGTTTCACATCTTTTCTGTGATGACATCTCACTTTTGGACTTGCTACACTACCCTGGTTGACAAAAAACAGTTGCTACATAATTTAAGTTTACAAAAATAATTTTAACACTACTGTCCCGTAGAAAAATAAGTTACCTGTCTTGGTACTCGAATCATGAACACTTTCACATAAAGTGGGGACTCTAGCCACTACACTATCTCAACTTAAAAATGTCAACTGTATATTTGCATTTATCTCCTAGGGGATGTTTAAGCTATGCTAAGTGGACGACCATAACAAGCACACCCGCTTAGCTATGCTTAAACATTCCTTAGACTTGAAAAACAAAAAGTTTATATTATTTTTATATTATTATGTAAGTGAGTCTTGTGGTGTTCTGACAACTCATTGAGGACTGCAATTGTGAAATAATGGCATTAATTTGGCTTTCAGCCTTCTATCCTTCAGGGACTCCTGCTAATACATATCCTGTTATCTGTCAACCTTCTAAGTGTGTGAGGGCAATTTTTCAGGCGTGTCCCTAACGTATTATTTATTCCCCCCATAATTTGTGCCTTTGTCAACATGTACAGCTGTAAGTTAATACTGGCATACATTTGCTTTCAGACTTCTACCCTTCCGTAATTCATGGTAATGCATGACCTGTTCTCTATCAACTTTCTATGTTTGTGAGGGCTATATGTGTGTTTTGTCACTTTTGGAGGATTTATCCCTCATTATGTGTGCATTTGCACACATTTCCTGCTTTAGCAGGTTGCAGAAGTGTCGTACAGCAATTTAGCAATGTTGCAGAAGTGTCGTACAGCAATTTAGCAATCTAAGGGGTGTGTCAGAGAACCTGTCACACACCTCTGCATTGCTTTCTTGTTGCTGATGTTTATTTCAGTGTCTGTGGACACTGAAATGATCATTATTTTATTTCAACTGAAATACTGTCATAATATTACAGTAAATCTCTAATATTATGCCAGTCCAGCTTAGAAAATGCTGTACGGCACTTTCTGAGTGCAGAGGGTGTGTTCAGTGTCCGTGCATTACTTTGACACACCCCCTGCACTTGTTCACGGTTCGTGTCCATATAGGATGTATAGCAGCATGCCTTCATGAATATTCAAGGTGAGCTGCTGTGCTAAAGGGACACAAACCGCTCCGTGCAAGAATAGTCTTATTCTTGCATGGAGTTTGTTGAATCCAGAGGATAGTCTCATATAAGTAGGACCATGCTTTAACAATGAAGGACTGAAGTAATTAGTTCAAAAGATAAAGAGAATCTTTTCTGATTTTTCTCTCAAGTCTGAGAGACAGACAACTATAAGCTTGATGACATCGTAACAGACTTGTAATGACTGTAGAAGGTAACAGCAAGCATGTCTGAAGAATCAGAGAATGCAACTACTTATGTGCAACTTTTCACAAATAGAGCAGTGTAGCTATCTCAGAGACATGTAATATAATACTAGGCAAGGGGTCATGAAGACCATAGGATGCCTAGACATATGTACCCTTAAGAAGAAACACACATTATTCATGCTTCCCTTTTCAACCATTTAATTTTGTTTATGTTTCAAATCGATCTAGGCAGGACATACCAATCCTGGTATAAATTTGTGTCTACTTATTTTATCATCAAGACTAGACTTAAAGGTAGTCAAGTAATAATTTCTTTGACCTGTACTGGTAGCTTATTCACTCGGCTGTGAATGCAATGAGTTAGGAAGCTGTCTATCTGGTGAGACTTGTTTATTTGCTTGTGTAGACTTAGGTCCTTACCGCAGGTGTTTGAAAAGCCACTGGTTTTACAAAGAAATAGATGTTCGAATAAGACTGGGCCTTTTTTAGCTCAAAAAGTAAGACAGAGGTCATTACAGAGCAGCATGTAGGCTAATGAGTATGATACCAGTTGTGCTTATCTACCAGGATAGTCAAAAGTATTAAGGCACTGATTTATACACACCAAAGGGAGCGTTCTGTTCAATGATGGGTTAGATAAGGAAGAAGTACAGTGGCAGAATGATTTGTTTGGATCTTGAACACATTCCCTTGAAAATTAACTTCACCAGATAGAAGGATTTCTTGACCATAGTGGAAACAGGATTGAATGAGTGAGAAATGTTCACATAAAATACACAGATCATTTATGACAGTGTCTGTCTGAAGAGATTGCTCTTTAAAGCATATGAGGCAGAAACAGCTTTTATCACATGCTGCTATGCTGCTCTTTTTTGTATTGCACTTCAGACCATTTTCAGTACACCAGATATGTGCATATTCTGCCTCTTGATGAAACTGATTATAGTAAGTGGAAGCATGGATAGCAATGGCCAGCTTGGGGGTCTTCAGAAACTTAGTCAGCCATACTTAGGGATTTTGGACTGGATGAATGGAAAATATATGGAAAACAGGAGAGGGCCATGCACTGATCTCTGAAATACCACACTAGTTACAATTTTATATTTAGAGATGGTACCAGCAACTTTAACAACATGAGATAAGATAAGTTATTTGCTTTTTTGAGAGCTATATAAAAGAGAAAAGCTGATTGAAAGGAGGAAAATAATTAACATTATTTATTTATTGACATTTGTTTACTGGGAAAGTCCAGTGATAGGTCCCCATTTTCAGAGGAGACCCAGGTAGAAAATTACTTTTTGCCATTTGTTTACTGGGAAAGTCTGATTGTGTAGGAGCCCATTTTCAGTGGAAGTCTGGGCAGAAAAGCCCCAACGTGTTACAACACATTTTAAGAATATTAAATATACAGCCATTAAAACAATACAAAAACAAATACAGTTTAAATAATTATACAAAATTAGACATAAATGAAACCACTGGTTAAAATATCTACAAGTTATATGACAATGATGTAATAGTTAGAGAAATTTTAGCCAGTTTATAGAGAAATTAAAGCTAAATTAATAAAATGCAAGCAGAAATTGCAATGCAAAGTGAGAGAAAAGCAGGCTTATGGTATATTAAGAGAGAATGCCAGGGGAAAGAAACTGATAGAAGTAAGGAAGTGAGCAAAGAAGGGAGAGTAAGGAGCTGTAGGTATGAATAGGTATTTGTCCACATTTAGAGACAGACCCCAGGATTCATGAAGCTCGGCGCAAGGCCGGCGTTAGGCTTGCGCTGACCGTGTGGCATGAAGATGGCGCAGTAGCGCCAAATGCATATTAATGAAGGTGCACTGCCGCCACAGCCACATGCATAGGAAACAAGCGCAAGTGCATAGGGCGTGTCGAGGTGCCGCACAGAGGTGTGGAAATGTCAGCTGTCGATGTGCAACCTAAAATGCTTGCATATAACAATTTGCATGCAATAGTAATCACATCTGTCAGTGTCCATGGATACTGAAACGTATGCAAACCATGCAAGACAGTTCCTGCAAACACAAAATGAAGAAGCAAACACAAATGCATGGTAGGGAATAACGGGTCCCCATCCCTCGAACAATTGACATTGAAAACCGTGTGCCCGTAGTCCAACACAGTGTAGATAGTTATACCAAGTGGAAGTGAAACGCATCATGGTAGCGTGCCGCCAATAGCTACGTCCAGCCCAGTGGTCAAGGTCACCAGCTGTCCCACATTGTGAGGGAGAGTACACAGTTGGGCAGATGTGTCCATAACAAAACCATGATAAATGTAAATATCTAGCGACCGTATGACAGAATTATATCCCACAACGCATGTAATAGTCACATACAATAGGTATGTCCGTATTTAACATACCATATGTGACAGGAAATAGAATAAGCATGAAAACGAAACAGAAGGAGCATATAAACTGCTACAACAATAAGGCAACGTGTAGGCTTAAAGGAACAGTATTATCCGTAGCGTTGACTGTGGGTATGTGTTGTCCAGTACAATCAGATATGTGTCCGGAATATATTCCATCCTCGACATAGGAAAAGGTGGCATCCTACCAATGATCAGAGCAGTCGGCCAAAATCCGCACATATGTGGTCCAAGCCGTACTTGTCAGGATGTGTCACAGATGAACGGGTATTACCCGGGTGTACCAACCATGTCATGAAAGTTAAGTATGGGCATGTAGCTATGTGCGTGATGTATAGCATGTGGAAGGTGAAACATGCCAGGGTAGTCCACACAACCATACAGGTACCTGACATATGTAGTGTATGCAATGTGTTACCTTGACCGTGTCATGGGCCATCAACCAAAGCAGTGATGGATGGAGTGTCAGGAATATGTGTGTGTGGGGATGGGTAATGGTATAATCCTCAAAGGCGAGACTGTGTCGTATGCAGAATAGGTGAACTGGAGGTGTATGAGGGAGCAGCGGGTGAATCAGAAAGAAACACAAAGAACATGTATACACATCTGCAATACAACCTGACAGGCCATACTGTAGAACACAATCCCACAAACATATGAATATTAAAATGTGCGATACAAATGTACAGAAATGTCACTGGCACATACCCACAGATTGGTCCTGATGGAACTGGCCAATTCAAATGCAACACACCTGGATGCATAATGGAATACCCATCATCCCCTCCACAGCACACAACCCACCCCCATACCTGAACGTCCACCAAATCTAGCCATACTTGGCCTACTAGCTTGGCACAGCCACATCTACACATAGTGACCACTACTCATATGTAGTAGGCAGTGTCACCCTAGGCAGATTCAGGATTGCAAACTATGTATCCCTTGCATGTAAAACCCCCAGCACATTTTCGTAAAGCCAAAAGAATGGTCAGTATTGGTCTTGTTAAATTTTTGGATATCCTTCATGAGATAAGTAACTTGTGTAAACATCAGAATGGGTATCAAGACACGATGTCCAGTCCTGTAGACATCTGGACACAAGTTGTAATGTGCAGTAGTGGTGCACTTGACTGTCCAGCCCTAGATGGTCATGCAGAACCTACTTCCCAGGATCAAACACCTGCTCGTGAATCACGTGTCCCGACATGAATAATCGAGAGAATATATTGTACATTCGCACAGGGACACTTGGAAATAGGGTGATGAAGGCACTGACATAAACAGGATACCCCCTGATCCACTGTGTGAGGGACAGTCACTGTGTGGGTAGGTGTATCCTGACCAACAATGATACAATGCCAAATGTCCTGTGATTGTAGGAAATAACTATGTACCATACTGCATGTAACAGTTGCCTAAAGCGGTCATGTCAGGATAGAAAATGCATAATTCATACAAGAAACAGGCTAACAACTAAAGTGCTAAAGGTATAGGCTCACAGCTAGGAAAATAATGAATGTTCTAAACCTGCACTGACCATGGGTATGTGTTGTCCTAAACAATCTGGTGTCCCCAGAATATATCCCAACCTGTACATATGACAATGTGTCAACCCTACCAATGGTCAGAGCATTTGCACAATAACTGGCCAGCCTCTTAATCACTCACAAAGCCAGTGACCTTTGGAGGAAAGGTGTTGAATGAG